>NC_060212.1:80560625-80861562 GCF_021130785.1 Homalodisca vitripennis | reverse complement strand
ATATATATATAGTATTTAATTTTCCTTGATAATTTAGTGATAGTTTTGTGGAATTGAAAAATATAACAAGCACAATTCGATTTAATAAATTGATATATGCCAATTAAATTTAAATAATTTTGCTGTGTAACTTAGAGTCCCCTCAGGACTTGATTACAATTAGTTATCAGCACTTCATACTTAAGGATGGAGTTGTGCCGAGATACACAAACATAGTGGTTTAGTAAAATTTGAGTTTATCAAGGTGAAATAACTTTAGATGCTATTAGTGGATTTCCAGGAAACTAATAGTGTATTATTGGGGTTCATATCATAGCTTGTGAACCGAGCATGAATAAATGTTAGGGCTTTGGGTCTGCCTTACTGTGTGCTTTTGGAAGGGTGTCTTCCCCGTCGTTACCCTCAGCAACCTTACCAACAGGGTGGCGCCCATTAAACAAATAATTTTGTACCGTATGACGATAACACATGGGGGTGGTGACTTCTGAGGTCGTAGTAATAAATACTAGAAATGCAAAGTTTACTTATAAGTTCAATTTAATTTACTAAACTTACAAGCACCACTTTTTTAGATGGTAAATGAAAAATATGTATTGCCACGTTGCTGCCAATTAAAATGTAATAACTAAAAGTATATCTTCTAGGTGGGCCTAAAATATCCAATGTTCTATTGAATTATGCGTACGACGTTTTACTTTACAAAACAATAATATTTCACTTCCCTTCGCAATAGGTAGACTCACAACCCGGGTGTCGGCGTCTTGGCACGAGACATTGAAGCTGTAGTCTAATAACGGTTATTTCTAGAAGAGGAGTAGAGTTGGGAAGTGGTAGCCATATATTCAAACAACACGTGAGATACATCAGCTACGTAAACTCGCCTAAAACAAATTCGCGACGGTATTAGCCATTTAATGATACAAATTACTATTTATAACAACGTGCTCGTCGCCATAAGGACGACGCCACAACCTTTATCTATCTCAATCAAGCAAATAAAAGATCTTCAAGGGTAAGTTACTTTACTATTCACATCTTTACTTTACGTTACATTCATTTTATACGTTTGGCATCAAAGGGCTAATTTAATAATACGAAAAGATAAATTTTACTTACGGACAAAGCGCGCGAGGTCCGATCGGTTACGTAGTTGGGCTGCTACAAAGGGTTAGAAGAAAAAATTCATACGCGTGCCAATTAGGTAGTTACTCCGCCCAATAATTTAGTTCCGGAACATTGGATGTAAAATAATATTATATTATACTGGCTGATTAGGTTGCGAAATTTACATTGTATGAAATTGAATTAACTAATTTACGGTACAGAATATCCCCCCTGTTTTGATTTCGCAACCTAATTAGTCGCTTTACTTTAAACATATTCTAAATAACAAACTTAATTCAACCTTTTATTCATTACATAAATTCAAATTCAACCATAACAATACGATAGCGCGGGGTTTCAAAAGTTTCCTATGAAATCCGCTAGATCGCATGCCAATGCAGTTCTATGACTGCTCGCTTAGGGACCAAAAATAGAAAATCAATTTAGGCAAACTATTTTCATGCAGTGCACGTTGCAGCGTTTTAGAATTTGCGGGTCGTTGCAAGAATAAGGGCATTTAAGGCGATTAAATCGTGAACAAATGTAGTGTAGTGTTTTGTTATATAGGCGCCACATTCATACTTCTTTTTGCATTCATACCAGTGTTTTGTGTATAGTGTTGTGCCATTAAATACCCTGAGACTTGCGGACAAGTTACCAATATGGATCGAATACTTTGGAATGAAACGTCCCCTCACGAGAAGCTAAGTCTCACATTTCTTATTACTACTCATCACTCTTAATATACATATTTACATACAACATCCTATACATCTTACATCTACATGAATTTTAACACTTCAAATATATCCACAAAATTCAAACTTCAATATTTTGACATACATACAAAAGACAGACACAACTTTTCATATTTGTTTCCTATATTACAAACAGGATCAACTCTGTCTCATTTCTTTATACAAAGTCTACCTACAAACTCTTTTTCTATATTTTATTTCCATTGAAACATTCGTTAAGAATTCACTAAACAATTAACTTCCTGGATTTTATCTTATCTTTTAAATTTGGCAGCAAGTGGTTCCTTAAGCTAGGGATGCTACAAAGTTTTTTTTTATACAGAACAGGTCTTAATTTAATTTTAAATCTACAATATGAACCTTTTTTACATTCAAAACATTTTCAGTGTGTTGTACAATACAAGTTACAGGGCTTAAAAAATATAGAATTCTATAAATTCCTACATATTTTGGTGCTAATTTTGCACAAAACTTTTCTACCTTATTGCTTAAATAGTGGGTTCTAATCCATACTAAGGAATGCAACTTAAAGGGATGTTTTACATTTTGCTCTGAGTACTTTTGTCTATTACTGTTATGTGCTATACTCCTTTTTACATTCACCACAGCTCTCTTTAAATTGTTTACAACAGTTTCCTTGGACAAATTCTCACCAATTAGATCATTTAGCTTCCATAAATTAGATAAAGCATTATTACAGGAATGATTAAACATTAAATCAAAGGCAGCAAAACCTGTGCTTTCATTACGGGCGGTGTTTAAACTTAATTGTATATAGCCTAGGTCATTATCCCAATTACTATGACAGTTGTGATAGAAACTACGTAATAATGTAGATATGTTTCTAATATGTCTTTCTGATTGATTTCCATTAGCCCTGTAAGGCGCTAGTCTACGGTGTTCAATAAAATTCTTAAATAAGAACTTCTTAAAATACAGTGATGTAAAATATGCGGCATTGTCTGACACTATTATTTTAGGTACAGAAAAGTTGTTAAAAATTATGCGGTCTAATTTATTACATATTTCAGCACTCTTACATTCCCTCAAAGGGATTAGCCATAGAAATTTACTGGCGGCGTCTACAACTACAAGTAAATATACATTGCTGTTTCTAGTTCTCACTAAGGGACCTAAAAGATCTATGAATAAACAATCCATATTGTTCTTAAATGGCAAAGATACTAATTCGCCTTCATATTTTCTTTGGCACACTTTACTCATTTTACAAACATTACATGTTTTCACTTTTGCCTTTATAATTTCGTCTAAATCAGGTCTATAAAAATACTGATTAATTTTTCTTTGCGTTCTAGCAATGCCTAAATGACCTCCTATTAAAGAACTGTGGAAGAATTCATATACTAAATCAATTAACTGTACAGGCAAAAATATCTTAATCTTACTTTTTACATTCCTTTTGTACATCAGTAAATTGTTTTTTATAAAATAACATAAATTGTTACTATTGCTTTTTACAGATTTAATGATTTGCTGAGTTTCTTTATCTTGAAGTTGATATTTTTCTAAATCTTTAAACGCTAATGGCAAATCATTAATTAACAACCACAAATTATCCTTCTTATTGCACTTATTATTTATCTGCATTTTAGGCTTTACATTAGATGTTGGTTTACATTTTTGCCTTCGGGAGGAGTTTGAATGGCAGAAGGAAATCGATAATCTATTTTTATCCTGGTCTGGACCGTTCCGGCAGTCACTGGGGCTCGGATCAGCTGTTCCCGTCGACTCGCCCTCAAACATACGTGATAGGGCATCTGCCAGTGCATTATCGGTGGAACTTTTAAATTCAACCTCAAATGGCAAATTCAAAATCCTCTCGATCCACCGGGCAAGTCTTCCTACCTTCCTTTTGTGATTGAGGACATAGGATAAAGCTTGGTTATCAGTTATTAATTTAAAGGTTCTTACTTCTAAAAATTCGTGCCATTTTTCTATGCAAATTAGTGCACTCAAAGCTTCTTTTTCATAAACAGTATATTTTAATTCGGCATCAGTAAATTTCCTAGAGTAATAGGCTATTGGCATTAATTCATTTTGGTCGTTTTCCTGTAACAAACAACCACCTGCGGCTATTCCACTAGCATCTGTCATTACTATAAATTGCTTTGAAAAATCGGCTAACTGGAGTACAGGAGGATTCATTATAGCTTCTTTTAACTTTACAAACGAATCTTGACATTCACTTGTCCAAACAAATTTAGCGTTTTTCCTTCTTAAACGATTTAAAGGATTACATAATTCTGCATAATTATTTATAAATTTTGAAAAGAAATTGGTCATACCTAAAAACTGTGAAATTTGTTTGGCGTTCTTAGGCGGCATAAATTCTCTTATACTCCTTGTTCGCTCGGGATCTATAGTTACTGTATTATTTTTTATTAAGTTCCCCAAAAAGGAGATTTCCTCAAAACAAAACTTTGCTTTCTCTAGGTTTGCCGTTAAGCCATGTTTGCTTAGTCTATTTACAATCTCTCTGACATGTACTAAATGCGAATCAAGGTCTTTACTGTACACTAAGATATCATCACAAAAATTTATCACATATTTAAATTTTATATTGTCTAGGACTTTGTCCAGATAGGCGGACAATACAGCACTACCAACATGTAAACCAAAGGGTACTCGTTTAAATTTATATTTACCAAATATAGTGCTAAATGAGGTAAGATCTTGACTATCAGGTGATAATGGACATTGCAAAAAACTTTTTCTTAAATCTATTATTGAAAAATATTTGGCTCCACTAAGATGTTGATAATAATTATTTAAATCACCAATGGGAAAATAAATTTTCTGTAACTTTTTATTTAATTCGGTATAATTGACTACAAGTCTGTCCTTTTTGGTTAAAAAGGCTGGACTGGAGTAGGCTGAAGTACTGGGTTCAATTATTCCTTGGTCCAACCAATCCTGTATTATTGTTTTCATCTTATTTACAGTAGGAGGGCTCATAAAATAAGGCCTAATATTTACAGGTGTGGGGTCATTGAGAACTAATTTCACTTCCAAATCTAGAGCCTCTCCTAATTTTGGAGTAAAAACATTTGGAAAATCCCCTATAAGGTTTTGTATCTCAGCCTCAGCTCTAGTGCACCCTATTTTTACATCAATGCTGTTTACTTCATGTTCAAAAGGCTGTTGTCTGACAATAGTTATTTTCTCATTACAATTGAATTTAAAATAACATGAATCTCCATCAAGATCTAAAATTAATTTGCTATTAGATATAAATGGGTTTCCCAATACAATGTCCCATTTTAAATTATCCAATACAATAAATTTTACTTTCCAACAAAATTTAGAAATTTTTATCTTAGCATAACAATAACCAAAACATTTTATTTCAGTGTTATTTGCAGCAAACATTCTATCATCTGACTTCATTAATTTAGAAACATTTTTATTCAACAATATGCTATCATAAAATTCTTTACTAATTATATCTCTTGTAGCACCAGTATCTAATAAGCAGTTTGTTTTTACATTTTTACCCACTATAGCTTCAATTAAAGGCATATTGTTACACTGTCTAACATTTAGTCTTAAATTAGGTTTTCTATAGTTTAATTTACTCCAATTTTTAATTACCTTACCATAGACTCTCATAAAATAGTGTTTTTCTTTTCTTACTGTATTACTATTTATAAAATTATTATTCTTAAACTTATGAAACCGGGGAGGGATATTTTTAGGTGTTGTGTGTAATACCACTCCCCTATCGACTAGTTTTTTGGATTCCTAAAACAATTTTTTGCTAAGTGACCAGGCCTATTACAATTGAAACATAACTTTGGTTTTTTGACAGTAGGCCTACTTTTTCTAAGTTCAACATGTGGTGGATACATGTTGTTAACATATGTCTTACTTAATTTGTCCCTTAAGTTATCATTAAAGGTTATATTGTTACTAGCTATACACAATTTTTCCAAATCTGTAAAACAAATGGGATTGTTTTCAAAAATTAACTTATTTCTATCTGTAGGCTTAATACCTCTTTTTATACAAGTTACCAAGTCCTGTTCACTTATGTTACACAATAAAACTTGACTGAGCTCTTTGATGTCATAGATGTATTCATACAGTGGCTCATCAAACCTTTGTGGCCTATAAACTAAATCTAGTCTAAGTCTTTCAATTAGGCCTACAGGGATAAAAGCACTAATTAATTCCCTGTGTAGATAGTTGACATTGGGCATGATAGACTTACACTGTATTATTTTGGCTAAAAGTGGACCTTTTGCATAACATGGTAACAATGCTAAAATTTCATTTTCTGATAGGCTAGTTTCACATTTTAGTTTTAACAAAGTTTTCAAAAAGTTTATTAGTTCAGGTACTACTAAGCCATTTGTTACTGTAAAATTTTGTAAATAACATTCTACAGGGTTGTTTAACTTATTAAACATATTTAAACCAGACATAGGTTGACTAATACCATCATTGTTTGCATTATAAATAGGCATTATAGGCAAAGTGGGGGTACTGGCAGTAGGCTGTGATATTGTTGGTGGTTGTACAGAAATAGGGCCTATTTGTTCTTTCACTGCCTGTTCCATAGCCTCATCTTGTTCTAATGATTCATTTAAATTGGCTTCTAACACTTTAAGCTGTTCTAGGTTCACTGTAGGTAGCAAGTTTTTAGCTAACTGTTGTTCAACATTTACTAGCCTACACTTTAAAGCTGATAAAGTTTCACTATGTACAGAACTTAGTTCAAGCTGGTTGTCTAAAAATAAACGGTTTATTAAATGTTTACACTTTTCTTGGAATTTGGTGATTTCTAAAGGTGAACTAGCACTGTTCAATTCACTGCACCCATGTTCTAATAATATCACTTTTTCACTGAGAAGATTTACTTCCTGATTGTGGTCTATTTTTAATAGGCTACTAGCAGTAGGTAAAATATTGTTTCTCAAACACTGTCTTAAGGACTTTCTGAGTTCATTTACTGTACTGTCACTATTTAATTTAATACCTCTAGATATCAGTTCAAATACCAACTCATCTTTAGACAAATATTCTATTTTAATGGCAGGCATTGTGGCGTTTTCACTCAGTTTCACCCAGTTGATGGCAGAGTAGGTACATCAATAGCAGATCGCGCAATAAATATGTGTACCGTATGACGATAACACATGGGGGTGGTGACTTCTGAGGTCGTAGTAATAAATACTAGAAATGCAAAGTTTACTTATAAGTTCAATTTAATTTACTAAACTTACAAGCACCACTTTTTTAGATGGTAAATGAAAAATATGTATTGCCACGTTGCTGCCAATTAAAATGTAATAACTAAAAGTATATCTTCTAGGTGGGCCTAAAATATCCAATGTTCTATTGAATTATGCGTACGACGTTTTACTTTACAAAACAATAATATTTCACTTCCCTTCGCAATAGGTAGACTCACAACCCGGGTGTCGGCGTCTTGGCACGAGACATTGAAGCTGTAGTCTAATAACGGTTATTTCTAGAAGAGGAGTAGAGTTGGGAAGTGGTAGCCATATATTCAAACAACACGTGAGATACATCAGCTACGTAAACTCGCCTAAAACAAATTCGCGACGGTATTAGCCATTTAATGATACAAATTACTATTTATAACAACGTGCTCGTCGCCATAAGGACGACGCCACAACCTTTATCTATCTCAATCTAGCAAATAAAAGATCTTCAAGGGTAAGTTACTTTACTATTCACATCTTTACTTTACGTTACATTCATTTTATACGTTTGGCATCAAAGGGCTAATTTAATAATACGAAAAGATAAATTTTACTTACGGACAAAGCGCGCGAGGTCCGATCGGTTACGTAGTTGGGCTGCTACAAAGGGTTAGAAGAAAAAATTCATACGCGTGCCAATTAGGTAGTTACTCCGCCCAATAATTTAGTTCCGGAACATTGGATGTAAAATAATATTATATTATACTGGCTGATTAGGTTGCGAAATTTACATTGTATGAAATTGAATTAACTAATTTACGGTACAATTTTCAACAACAACTCGAAGAACACAGGTTAGAGCCTTAGCACCTGGGACTTGGAGTTCTGCGCACAAGTATTATCAGAACCTACCCTTCTCCCTGAGTCTGAGTCGGAGCAATGTTGCCTCATGCTTTTGTGGCATGGCAAACTAGCGCAGCTTATGATTGATTTCTTTCTTAGGAATATTTCTCTATTGATACCAAGAAAAATAAATAAGGTGATTTGATCGTACAACAATGTAAATTTATGCTAGCTTCCTGAACTGGATGTAAATTACAATAATGCTGCAATTTCTTACTATATAATGATTATAGCTTACTTTAGGTAAAACGTTAGGTTTTACATCGAAAATAATCTAAACATTCCTCTATTACAACTTGTATTTATTATTGAATGATTCAATGATATATGATTTATATTCTTTTTAAACTAGGAAATCTTTAAATCTTTAATAATACATAGTTTTACGTAACAAGTTTTTTATCATTGGAAAATTTAGTTTTCGTGTTTTGCACAAATGCGTATCTTTTACTAAGGTTTCTTATCTGTATATTTCCCAGTTGCATTCTTACTACGAGCAGAAGAATGGCAAGCAAATATTAATGCTGGCTACTCTCTTGTAGATGGGAGCGATATAATGCAAAATTACTCGTATATAATGCGAAGATCTTCTCTGCCTGCTTATCTTGGCTGCTCATCAGCGTCACCATACAGCAAAACATTCAAGGTATTTCACCATTTTTCAGAAGCGTTATTTCCTGCCAATTAAATGAAAACAAGGGAGGAGTAAGTCACACCACGTGACAGCTAACAGACAGAAATTAAAATTACCCACATCCTTGAGAGATGAACTTTCTTAACACTCATCCAATAAGTGTACGGAAACAGAATCCTTTCGACTTTTTTTATCGTCCAGTATGCAATATTATCTCTAAGTCTACTCCAGTCTATCACATTTTAGGTTCAGCCTAACAAATTATACCAGATTGTTATAACACGAATAAGACAGCAATAACAATAAACAGAATAGTGTCAAACCACGAGCACACTATATCTATAACATGCACTTGATGAAAATATAAGGACTAGTTCATTTATATAAAATACAGAATGAAACATTCCAATTGGCATGCGATGAGTTACCAACCACTGAAAATAGATTTTTACACTGAGACAGAAGTACTCGCTACCTACTTGTGTACTGTGCTACAGTGTTCCATAAGACTCAACAGACAAATATATTTCTACCCCGAAGTCCAATTTTATAAAGATTTTAGTTTTTCAATGCCAGTATTTCACGTAAATTTTGTATTTAAACCTAATTTAAATTTAAACACAATATAAATTTCTGCTTAGCAGACCTCCCTTGTTAAACATAACATGTGAGTGTATCTTTAAGGCGAAAGCTGACATGTATGCCAGTGTTAGTAATGAAGTGAGCTCACCTGTCTCAGAGGCACTTGTAGAAATGAGTAGCTTTTAGTGTACAAGCTGCCCACTCTTCTATAGTAAAATGTTTTTGGCTCTGGCCTAATGCACAGCGTTGACCCGTGTCTCCGAAACGGTCATACCATGTTTTATTAAATTAGTATAAACATTTATTAAAACACTTAAAAAAGTGCATTATGTATTTCTTAGCATGTTAGTATTGCCAAAATTCGTATAAATTATAAAATATATATAACTGATTTTGTAATACTATTAGAACTATTTTACTTCCCAGTACTATTTAACTCAATAACTTGCTGCTAAGTATTTTATGAAACCTGTACTACTACACTCGTCCTTCATTAACTTCTAAAACATTATGATCAATTAACTTGCTATAGGACGATTAACATAATAAAGTTGCTACTAAAACGTGAACTTTGTTCATACGAATTATCAATTTTGGTCTTGTTCAACTAAATTAGGCAAGAAGCACTTCTAAAATAACTTTATTAAATATTTCGTATTTAGAAATTAGTTTTCTTGGATTTAAAAATTACGTCTCAGCTTATAATGCTTTACTAGATGCTGCGGCCATCAAAATCTTATATTACGATAATGTTTAAACCTATCAGCATACCGTTCACTGTTGGTGATTTAAGTCACGTGTTGCCACGTCAAGAATTACGTGACAGGATCAGTCACTTTAGTCTCTCACGGAAATGAACATGTCCCTCGTCTTTGTAAAGAGCTTTACTCTTGACGATCTCTTTTATGTTCACAGTGTAACATACATAATACGATTCCGGATTTAGGTAGGATTGAAAGTAGCATTCTTTAAAATTATAATCTACGCCTCTTTAGAAAAATTTAAGTAATCTATAGAATAAATTTGACAGCCTAATAGTTTAATAGGGATTTGGCTAAATATATTTTCATGTTTAATTACATTTTTAATAATTTCTCCCCCATAATTCACTACATATCTGCAGATATTTTCATCAGACTTCCCATGTTCATATTTGAAGATTAAGTCCTTCATTTCTGAATTTGTTCATATATTCAACCACCATGGTGGAATTAATAATACGATTAAAAATGTAAGGAGGTGATCTTTTACTTGCACTGTAAAATTCTTCGGAAATACTATAGTAACCCTTAAGACCTCTCCTTAATTAGTGCTTGTTATATTAGATATAATTGACTATATATGATGGTTTTAGTTTGAATAATGCCTACCTTTCAAATATATCAGGAGCCAAGTGGCATTGCAAAATCTGTTTTTAAGCAATAGAAAAATTTTTAATGGGAAGTAGTATACACTGAGGCTTGAAACTTTTGGTGAGTATTAATAGGGTTGACAATGTTAAATAAACATTTTTCAGATTATAGTTTTCATGATTTTACATACTTACATTCACAAGCAATTCAGTTGAATCCAACATATACACATTTGGAATCAGACTCAATTAACTATACACAGATCCTTAAACTGGCTACTTTCTCACTTTTTTTATCTACTATTCCTACTGTTATATAATTATTATGTATGTGTATTTTCAAGTTACTGTGTAATCAAGGAAAAAATATATTCTGAGAAAGAACTATCTATGGATATGTTTGACCATTTCGGTGGCCTGTTAATTCAATCAATACTAACTAGCATAGCTGGTGATCGATTTCATGCTTACGAAACAAATCTCCATAAATAACAAGAATAACCAGGTTGTACATTCATATAGTACACATAGGCTATTGGCTCCTAAACTATAAGACATGTGGGAATAATTTATATATCCACAAACTCATGAAACATTATTTTGTGCAATTTTATGAAAGTACGTTTTAAAATTACGTCAGCGTATAACTTTTTGATTGTATCTTAAAATCTCATATAACATCAAAGACTTTAGTAAATTTTAAAGCGATTACTCTGTAATCGCTTTGTTTTGGTCCTCTGAAAACCACTAAGGTATTTTTAAAGCATTTCTCAAAGACATACTCTCCATTAGTGTCAGCGAGAGGCGATAAAGCGAACTTTTGAGAACAAGTAATAATAGTCGACTAGTGAGAAAACACTATTTGGTTCTCGTTCTACTCAGCGAAAACAACCCCCTGCAGTGCCTCATTTGTTGGCTCTATAAGTGCATTAGTCCAAAATGTTCTGTGATGATTTCAGTCCTGATTCTCCTTCTCTTCCTGATAGAATATTTTGTTGTTTCCGTAATGCACCTTGGCTTGTCCATTTCCCACCGAGTTATGCTTTTAACTACCGATCATCGACGAATTTTTGGTTTACGTAGCCCATAGTTGAGGGTGTTTTATTACTTTGTTGAAGTTTCTGTAATTTCCATTCAGTTTTAATGTATATTTTTTTAAATGGGTAAATTTAAATTTAAAAATGTCCTCATATTATTGAAAAACATTCTTCAAAAATTTTCATTACTTTTGACGCAAAATTATTATGATATACATGCCAAAACTTTATTAGTTTTTTTAAAACTATTCTACATTACAATTACTGAATTATTTGGAAACAAAATTGCAGTAAATTCGCATTGGTAATTAATAAAATTACGTCTGAAAAAATTAAATATATACATTCGATACCTAAAATATTTGATATAAAGTTAAAAAATATTAAACTCTACACAGAATTTTATTACATTGGGTTGCCAAATACAGTATAATATATTCTAATAAAAATTCTAACAGATCAGTTGAAATAGTACGTTTTCGAGTAGCGTAAATTTGCTTATAGTATATAGTCAGATATAAAACACTACACCTGAACATCAAACTTATTGTTTTATTGTTATTATCAGTGATGCAATCCTTTTTCTTTCCTCCAAACTCATCAGATCGATGTCTGTAATCTGTCTGAGACACAAATATTCATTATTAAAACTTTTCCAGCAGATGTTTGGTATACTTTTAAAATATTATTTAATTATTTTTATGTACAGTTAATCCGTTTTAAAGTTTCCGAATATATTGTATGCAACGCAGAACATTGCATAAACGCATAGCAAAATAAATAATGTAAGGTTTTTAACAATCCTCTTTGGAATTCAAGGAAGGCGCATATTTCAGTAAGTAGCTTTTTAGAAGCGCAGTCTTTAAATATTTGAGCAGAGAGAGACGCACAATACATCCTTTATCGTTCTTTTTGTATGCTCAAATATTAATAAAGGAAACGTGCCTGAATGTTTGAGTAATTTTGTTCTTTTTAAATTCAATATTTTGCTCTAACAATTACTAGATGATGCATTTGTACTATATTATTTTTTATACTTGCGTTGTAATAATGACATTATATTATACGTTCGTATTTTATTAATGAGTAATTCTTTGGTATGCAACGTAGTTTATTCTTAATACAAGCTTTCCAGTATATTACTGTAACACAAAACATACATGTTTATGCTGTTTAAAGCTTAGCGCTGAAAAAACTGTTGCGATTTTTTTATTTCAGGCAAATACAATGTATACGTCTTAAATTAAATAGAAAAATAGTTAATAAATTACATATTTGTATTTTGCTTAAACTCATGTTAATTTACTGTCAAGAAATCCTAAGAATGCATAGTAAATTTAAAATAAGATATGGTGTCATAACTATATACTTGGTTAACCATGAGCTTCATATGCTTGCATAAATATGATTTAAAAATTGTCACCAATACAAAATTTTATGTTTTGAGTGTTAAATGACTAATATAGTGCGAATGGAGAGTATCTACACGTTACTGTTATACATAGTAATTTCAAGAAACAATTTTAATGTTTTAAAAGTTCATATGTCTTATATGTCATAAAACTGGGCAAGAAATCGGAATGAACGAATAAAACTGAATGACATAAAGTTTGGTGGCGCTGGCTGTCCACCAAACAATAGAGCGCATTTTAGAGTATGTATTGGCCGTCTAATTATAAGTACTCTTTGTACTGATACATCACTAAGACAGCGGTATAATGTATATTTAACAATAGAGCTTGCAGGGGCTGTCGTTAATCGAGACATTAATTTTTGTTTACAAGATACAGAATATGTAAATTTAAACTAGTTACCGTGGAAACAGAACAGAATTTGGATTTTATTAGACGGATTCAAATATTTAATTGTACAATAAAATATAGTGTATAGTTCATTAAAATAAATATTACATTTTTAACTATAAAGAAAATAAATGTGTACACGATGTATTATTTCATTATGGTTATTAGTTCAAGTTTCTCAATGAACTGTGCGATAGGAATAAAGTTTTTATTGAAATTAATTCGATTGTAAAATGTTTTATTACTATGTAACTGCCAAAAGGTTAGGAGGAAATTCAACTACTCAACACGTCATTATATTGTGTGAGAACGTTTTTGGCCAATGTACTAAAATAGATATCACAGCGTTTACTAACCTGCGTTAAAAACTCTGTAAGGAATATTATTATAATATAGTAATTAATCTATCAATTTAATAATGATTATAAAAAGTGTTTAAAGTTGTTTCATGAATAATAGAAGACAAATCATTCTTTGTAAATATTACCAAATTTAATAATAATCCTGGTCGCATAAAAACATTTCACATATGATAGTTATAAAAAAGAATGCCTTACGAACATTTTGCTAGCAACTGATACAATTACTTCCTGTGTGATCAGTTTAGATAACTTCTAATAATCCCCTCAGGAGCAAACATGTTCCAACCAGTTAGAGTTAAACTTACTTAAATGTGGGAACTTTGGCGTCTTCACGTTTACCCTTCACTGCCACTAAACCGTTAACCCGTTAAATTCGTTGTCTGTTCGAAATTACAACTAAATTTTACACTAAATAAGGGCTTGGGATATGTATGGTTCTGTTTCCATTATATCCAGAATTTGGTATTATTGTAGTCTTTTCTCGTCATTTGTATTACTTGTGTAGAATATTTGATTCAGTAAATAAATACACTTTATAAAGTACAGTAAAGGTTGATTATATATTTAGGTCATTTGGTTGCCTTCATTTTAAGTTTATATTTCTTAAATGTAAAAGAAGTGTATGATTTGGTTGCAAATGATAAATTGCTTTTTATGTTAAAGCGATTTTTCCACTTATTTATATTATTTTCAATTGGTGAAGTAGTCTCTTAATGTTTTATAATTAATATTACAATAATTATTATTTATTCTTTCTTATAAAAGTGATGCTTTTAGAAATTGAAATTGTTGAACAAAAGTTACATACGTACGTAAGACTTAGAAGCCTACCACAGTCAAACAGCAACTATTTCCATGCGTTAAATCATGTCATGGTATAAGGCATAGAGTGAAATATATTAGTTTCACTATAAGGCTGTGCCATACAAAGTAAAAGACCTGCTAGCAGATCTTCTAGATCTTTTCCCTGTATGTCAAACAGTTTTCCAGATAAAATGTAACAGACACAGCTGGCATTTGGAACTTTCAAACTGTCACAATTTACTAACAGTAATTCAAATGAGTTGAACTCACCAGAAGATATACACAAATATAAACACCTACAGTGTATAGTTCTGACTCAATCAACTAGTCTAAATATTTTGTAATTATAAAATATGCGTTTCATGCCCTCCCTCAAGCAGGTGTTCAGACAAAGCTACCATCTTGCCACCATTCTCAACCAGCTCACTTGCACAATCAATGGCAACTATGGTACACCATACTCTCCAAATTTGGTGACTATGGTGTATGTGAGTTTGGCGAATATGCCGCGCCACCGGTCACACAAACCATAAATACTTTTGTAACAGATATTTGGCACTACACTCTCCGGACAGTACACCCACGCCACGCTAAAACATGTCATTACATTCTCGTTTCTTCAAGTTAACGCGCCTTCTGCACGCATAAACTTACTTCCATAATATTTGTAGTCATGCGTGTAGAATTCCTGTACTTATTCTGTCTCCTGTAATTTGGTCTAGTGTTAGTGAGTTATATTTCTCGAGCACTTTAAAAATTAAGATTTCATCTTTGTTTTTTCCTCACGATATCACAAAAATGAACAGCTTTATAGTATGTTTATAAACCACTTCTATAATCATGAATGGTATTATGCAGTGGTATTTGGCCCTGCGTGACCTTATTTGTTCGAATTTGTCTAATAGGTGATAATGATAGCAATTAGTAATTATTATATAAATATATTCTTTTTAATCCTTAGCTCAATAATATGACATTGTACTAATGATGTTTAATTGATTACTTTTAAGACTTCAGTTTCAGTCTATCGGGTCCTTTAGTGCCCTATTATATAATTTATATTTATATGGATAATAAAGTATTGAGTTCAACATAATGGTGCCTATCGCACTATTAACTTTGCTAAATCTTAAAGTACCCTAAATATACTTGACATATATCTATACTTACAATTTTACATACCGTAGGACTTCATAAAATACTATTATAAAATAAAATTTGACTTATACATTACAGCATCTTATTGTAATATCGTAAACAATTAGAGTTGTCTCTTGTTGAAAAAATCTATGTCAATAATATCCTTATCTTATATTTTTATATTTTCTAGATTGTTTCATTAAATCATTTACATAATATAAGTTTTAGCTGACTATATTTTTTTTCTTACAGTCAAATCGTTGTATCGTATGAGAGGTATTTTCGGTCGGATGTCTTGTCCTGAGCGAAATTAAAGTAATGTGGCTTTACAGGATATAGGTTTGGGCTTCCAGCGTTATTAGTTTCTTAGAGATATAAAAAAATCATAAAAATATACGAACTTTATAAAATTTTTGACATGAATTATGAGTACTTTATAAACTGAAGGCTTAGAGTACAAATGTTCGAATGCTCAGAGGTTATTGTAGTCTACTGGTTGTTGTTGTTTTGATTTGTAAATATGGCAATTGTTGCGTTTCTGTTCAGTGGCAGTAACTCCAAGAGGCCGAGTCCCTACACGTAACACTATTATAATCTGGGTGAGTAACTTTCTGTATCACTGGTTCAACCTTAAAACAGAATTCGACGTCTGTCCAAGATCAGTCCGAACACCAGAGTATATTAAACTAGTAAGAATAACTGTTGAAGCCGGCCGTAATTTACTCACAGTAGTTACTTATCTGACCCCTTATTAAGATGAATGCGTCTTGATCTGTTTTTTAACTCGTATGAAATGGCTATTGTCAAGCAGGTAAAACCTAATGTTTATAAAATGCGGGAAAGACTTTTGCATGGGAAATGATTGATCTTGTAATGTTTAATAATAAAATGTTTAATGATAAAAATGTAATAAGAGAAACTAAAAAAACTTATCTAGATGGCTATATTATTACATTGAACTTTCGTAATTGGCCGGATACCAATCGTCCTCTGTATAGCCCAAGATCACTGAGTGGTGCATGTAACAAAATGTTGTGTCATCGGGCCACATTTCTTTAAAATGTGTGGTCTGACAGTTACGTTCAATTTTCAATGATAGCTGTTGATGTTACATATCTTCCTGATTCCTGCACTCCAGAGAATTCGTTTAGTGCACATGAGGATGTTGTTTCACCAAAAAAAAGGCAATACTGGTGAGATCACCTTTGTACATATTGTCTATTTTAACGGACGTTTCTCATGGGTAGATAAATCACGTGGGACAGTCAGTCTGTGTGTCCGCCGTCCCGGAGCGTCCTTTAGAAGACCGAACATTCAGTCGGACTGTAGGAGCTGTTCGGAAAATAAGGTCCGGTCACTTCCACTCACGAAGTCTGCACTTTGTTTCCTCTCAGGCAAAGTACTGTCGTCTTGGGTCTCGATATCATATTTCTCGTACTTGTTAGCAAAGTGAAACGAGTATCGTTCTAGGAGATATGGTCCGGCCACGGTCACTCCAAAGACTCGCAATTTGTTCTTGTTGTAGTCTCGTATTGGAAATCTTGGACAGAGTAGTGCCGCTTTCTGTTTCGATGCACTTTTTGTACTCGTTAAATGTGTATGTATCGTTGCTCCCGTGGGAGCTGACTCGCCTACCTCTTTGTTCTCGTGATGGTTCGTCTTTACCCTTGTTTCTACCTCGTGCCAGTTACGATTCTCAGTGAAAGTGACCCGTACTTCCTTGGACTGCAACTCTGGAAGCCCTATACGAGCTAGGACGAAGCGAGGTCAAAATCAAGATGCACTTCGGTGAGTTGGGATCTTACCTGAAGTACACCGTTTTACCTCACCAGTCCTTATATCTGCGGATGCAATAGTTTCCAATGTCAATTTTGTTGTGTCTCTCTGTCTCATACGTAAAAATTTTTGTCCACTGAGGTCTCTCTCTCTCTCTCTCTCTCTCTCTCTCTCTCTCTCTCTCTCTCTCTCACCCTATCCAACGATTGCGTGGGATATTGGAATTAATTAGGGTTATGGCAAAAGTGTAATAACTAAATTTGGGTCAACAAATTGTTAATATTGTTGCACATATTTCTTTTTTAACTTTTTGTTCGACTTATAATACAAAACCCAAAACTATGCCCAATATACATCATTGTTGCCCTGGTGTCGTTTACAAACATTATGTTGCTATAATCAAAATATTAAGTGAAATCTTGTAGCACTTTAAGTAAGTTATATATTAGAAAAATTTTACTATTAATTGAAATATGTATTGAACCTACTATATTACTTGAAATTAGAGTGAATATTTTATCAAAGAAATGTTTAAGATAGGTAAAGTAACTTTTTAATACCAGTCATCCGTTGGTATTATCATCCAATTTGCCGCAATTTTAGTAAACACTCGCTACACTAACACGTTCCAAAATTACCATGATGTATTAAAGTTATTCCATTTGAACTTGCAAATCGGTGCAAATGTGCCAAGGCATTTTCCAGCATTTACACTAGGCGAATTTTACTTTTATTTTGTTCCGGCAATTTTTTAAAATAATTAAATAAAACTGTAATTTAATTTTTATTTCTTACGATTGCAACTATAAATTCGGTTAAAAATTATTCTATTAAGTAATTTAAAGATAAGATCCTTATTTCTCTGGCTTAATCAGCTAATTTCATAATTACAAATTAGGTATAATTTATTAAATTTGCAAAATGTGATCAAGTTTTCAGTTGTTTAAGTAATGTTTCGATGTGATTCGATATGAAATCCTATGTTGTTATTCAAGATAAAATTCCATGACAGACTAAAGACAGATAAATTGGAACTGCAGTATTTCAGTACTAAAATAAAATACAAACAATATAAATTTAAAAACAAAGCTAACATGAACATTTGAAGTGTGAGGGACAGATCTGGAATAGAACCTTCGACTCCGACCTCTGACACATTAGCGGAGATTAGTCAAATAGTCCACAGCCCATTTCAGATTATGTTCTTAGGCATAGTGATAGAATGAATTTCTGATTCCAAATTCTTTAAATAAATTAAGACTTTTAAATTCAAAAGCTACGAGCTACGAAGGTGAAGGGTACCTGTAAAACTCTATTCATTATTTTATATGCATAATATTGTATGCATATGTAGTGTTTCGTTGTGATTGGATTAAGTTTAACAAGTGTTTCTGACATCAAATAAATCTGTTACCTTCGTCAGAGAGTAACACGTGATTTAAAGTATATAGTTACGTACAGTTTGACTGGTGATACATATTGATAATATAACTTAGTGCATAACCAATAAGTAATAGTCATTAAAGCAGATATGCATATCTACAACTCCGTTAAAATTTTAAGTATCTGAGTATCCTAAGAGCTGGAGCTATAAAGTAAAAAAATCAAAGCATCTTGGTAGTGATAACTAGTTTCCTAACATAGAATATATGTAAAATTTTCAATCCGCTTGTTTAACAATATTCAAAGATTAAGAAGTTGCCTTATAATTCTTAATAGATTGTTTAATTGACTCATAATATCGTAGATCACAGTAGGATCTTCGTGTGAAACTATGAGAAAGTATGATAGTCGGAAGAATAAATAAGATGTATATTGATAATTTCCATTAATTTAGTCGAATCCCACAAACAAAACTTTAGGCATTTCAAACTATGATTATCCCACGAATTCACAAGGTATCTAATATAGATTTGTAACAGTGCCGCTTTTAAATCGGTTTTTTAAGTTTTATTTAAATAGTATTGTTGAGTATGTGTTATATCGCTTTGTGAATCACCGATTTCCCTATCTCAACCCACTACCGCCCAAAACCACCACTTTACTTATTCTATAAGCGCTGAGTTGGGTTATAACAATAGAGTCTCGTAGCCACTACTACTGTAAAGTGATGAACTTGCGTTAAATGTGGGAGGGATAGTTAAAACCAAACGTTTAAGGCAAAGTAAAAACTCATACAGTAAGTATTGTGAATTTGTAAACGAGAAACTGTAATACGCTTTTAGCAATCCGCAAAAAGGCAATAAAATATAATGATTATGTATATATATATTGTATCCTTTAATTACTTTTTTACCAAATAACTGATAAAGTGGCAGTAACTAGTTCGCTGGCCATGATTAAATCATTTATATGTTATCAGTTACAAGTTATCAGGTATTGCATGACATTTTTTATTATTCACAATTTTCCATAAAGTATAGTATAACACATCTGATAAGTCAACCGAGATTTTTTATACAACAACATAGCAACAATATTCTATATATATATATATATATATATATATATATTTATTTATATAAGTGAATATTATTATTATAGTTTTGCATTATAAAATGAGAAAAAGTACTATATCTCTAAGAATTTTCTTATACATGTTTCCACAGATTATGTTAAATACATCCCGTAATTGTACGATTCCCTTTGAAAATGTTGTAATAATAATTATAAAATTATAAAACCAGTTATAAGTAAAATTTGTTTTACTTTCAAATCTAATTCTGACTCAGTATAAACGTGGTTTGTAATGTTATAATTTTGAAAATTAGTCTCACTACAGTATAATATAGCAATAATGTATTTAAAGGATTACTCCCTTGCCGAGTGAATATCATTTACGTAATAACGGCCTGACATAATCAGTCGCTCAATTACTGTTTGCTCACTAGTGTTTAATTTCAAAGTCACAAGACAATTAGGTACTACAGTTGGTATGTGGTTTATGATGATGCAATTACTATTATAACGTTGAATATCGTTTACTATTATATTACATAATCTGCTTATAAGGAATTCGGCACGTTTTTATTAAAATTTCTTTCAAATACTGTGCTGTTCTTGTATTGTTTAATAGTTATTGCTTATTTTAGATGTAACTTTAAGCTTGTGAATTCATTAAGACACCTTAAAACTCTAAAAAATTATGTAATACATATATTTTAACAACTGGTTATTTCCGAACTGGCTTTGAACAAATCAGATTGAACCTGATAAATTAGTAAACTGCTGTAACGGAATGTATATTTGCGCAAAATTCTATTTTACATCCAGCTTTGAACACCATTGCGTGTATAACACAGACTTAAAATGAAATAATATAATATTTCAAAATTGAAAATAGCTCATTATTTAAGATCAATTACGTTTTTAATTCTAAGTTTAGAATTGCAGACATGGAATTTTATACTTCATTTTAACCAATCAGATATATCAGCAACAGATATATCTATTATAATAAGACGTCATACTACATTAAAACAGACTTACATTATTATTATTACAACATTTTCAAAGGGAATCGTACAATTACGGGATGTATTTAACATAATCTGTAAACACATGTATAAGAAAATTCTAAGAGAAATAGTACGTTTTCTCCTTTTATAATGCAAAACTATTTTCACTTATAAATAAAAAATATATGTATATATATATATATATATATATATATATAATTATTTAAATAAAAAGTAATGTTGCTATGTTGTTGTATAAAAAACTCGGTTGACTTATCAGACGTGCTATACTATACTTTATGGAAAAATGTGAATAATACAAAATCTCATGCAATAAGTCATAAGATATTATTATATTAACACGTTACATTTATTTCATGTGACCGCAACATAGAAAATATTGTTATAGTTAACGTATGGAAGCTCTATGTTACATTCTGTATAAATGTATAATACAGTATAAATGTATAATACATATAAATGTAAATTGAATTTATATTTAAACCCAAAAATAGTATATTTGTTAAATATGGAAAATAATATGAATGCAAACTTAGGACATTTACGTAACATTATTTATTGAAAGTATCACGTCTACCTCTGTAATTACAATTAAGAAACTAATACTCTTTTACTTTCAGAATGTGTTAGGGAAAAAATAGTTTATCTCGTCACTCTTGTTCGTCTTATATTCAAGGACATCGATGATAAATAGGGCAAGGGAAGAAATAAGGGGGTTGCGGGAGGTATGGTGAGCGGAAGTGTGCTGCTCCGTGCTTATGCTGGTGGTATTTGACACGTATTAATATGAACTGTACTCAACAGTAAAAGTTGTGTTTATTAATACAATTTTAATTTATTGCCAATTTAATATTTGGAAACGCAATGCTATCACGCAATTACTGCTACTCCATCGTCCCAATTAAAACAAAACATGCCCGTCCTTTTATGAAATGGCTGCGTTAGCAGATGCTCCTACCTTGGCTTGACAGGCAAAAAGGATAGTTTACAAACTGTAAAGCAGTTTTAAATCTATTTAGTCACCCTTTCGATCTCCTCAAGGTAGCCGCCTCTCTATTATATATAACTTATAGGCTACATATACAACTAGAAATATTGTTGTGTATTCTAACTTGCGTTTTTTATTTTGAGGTTTTCTGCCACTGACATTTCTTTCCCTACATAGCTCTGTACATTTACGTTAAATTTTTAGAAATGGAACAACTTCTACTTAGATAAATATGTATAGTATAATTTATGTGAAGAAGCAAACGGAATGTTAATGACATATACATTGCTTTTATGACTTAACAAAATTGTGAGAAATAAGAAGGTTGAAGGGTTTAAACGGAAAGTAAATAACGAGCTGCAGTCCTAAAGATGCACTTTATCGTGGAAACCCACGTTTTTAACAAGGCTTCTCATTGTCTTCCCCTCATATTTTAAGGTTTTTCTGAATCGTTTGTATTATTTCAAATTTAAAACATGTTTACACTTTCAAAATGAATTGAATAAACGTAAAAAATATATATGATCTCAAATAAAATAATATAATATGTATCCTAAAAATCGTGTTCCATAAACGAAAAATTAATGATCTAAAACCTAATAAATTATATTGGGTGTCATTACTAAATTTCATGTCTAATTATAATTGTTTTATATTATCTAAAAAAATTCAATAAAACTTAAAAAAGTTGTATTATGTTTTTTGTTAGTGATTTTTCCCCACTCCAACATTAATTGATATAACATAAAGAAATGCTAATATTCCAGTTAAATCCGTGACTTTTGAAAATAAAAAAAGAAAAGATTTAATGATATAAAAATTCATTATAATCAAGGAGCATATAAAATTGTACGTTTGGAGCTATTATTTAAATAGAAGTGTTATATAAATAATATATCACATAATGAAAGCATTTGATAAATACGTGTCTATTCTAGGGGCTACTAACAAGATAGTATATCTAGTATGTCTGAGTGAGCCAAAATTTTATTATTTTGAAGGAAATGATTTTTATACGAAGCATCCTACCTTCCATAAAGTGATTTTTAAATCAAATATATTTACAATAACAGAAGAGTAAATGTTTACGTCATGCGTCAATATAGTTACGTATATGTATTTAAAATGAGAAAATGTAAACGAAATTATGTCTTATATAGTAAGTGTATAATATAAACCCACAACTACATGAAAAGCAGGGTCACGTGTACATACAACGAACGGTAATCTAACAAAACCGAGTCAGCTTGTTTTAAACATGTAGTGATTCTGAGATAGTTCCAAATGTCTTGTTCTTTCCTTATCGCTGTGATGGAGTGAACATTGCAAAGATAAATAGTTGGGGGTTCTTGAATCGCATTGTTTCTATAAATCTATGTTAATATTTTTATAGGGGCCTGTTTTTTATAAACTAATTAGTCAAAAACTTTCTTTTTATAGTTATATAAAGCAAATGATTCGCTCCCATTTTTCTGAAAAAAGTTTTACAAAATAAGTACGAACAATTTAAATAAAATATGTTCTACAGTTTGTTTAATGTTTAGAAATACTGTATATTTCTATGTCTTGACTGAGCTTTAATTAAGCTTACCAGTTGTCTAGCTGGAATTTATTTCTGTCTGTCAAAGATATCTGTAAAGCGAACTGAACTGTAGACTTGGAATTGTTAAACATGTTTTATTTAGGTAAGATGAGCATTGATTTCTATTGTGGTTCATGTCACATCTCGGGATTTGGTAAAGCGTTAGAAAACAGTTAACACTAGTACAATAGGTAGCTATGATGGAAACGATAAAATATCAGAACGAATGAATTTGTAACCAAACCCAATTTACCTGTAAGAGTGTCTAACATGTGGGATTTTTTCATATCCATCATAACTATCCATTGTTTTATTGTGATTTGATTTGTGGATTTTTACTATTCAAAGGCTAATATGTAACCTAATATAACGAAGAAAAATTTAAATAAATTATGTGGCAATATCTCATATTTAGGCAAGCAATTATTACACAACTTCAATTATTAATAGATTAAAATTATTTTTATAATGTTGCAGGTACAATTGTTCATGAGTCACAATATTTCAAGAGTCACATTACCCTGAATCGTATGGTATGATATTTTCCTTAAAACGATCCCAATTTTTAGACTATTCCATTTATGTTCCAGGCTTGTTTCAAATATTAACTTGAATTTATAAAAATACCTTAATCATACCTATGTATTTACTAGGATCTCGGTAAAGGGTTAGATTGACTTCATTTATCTCGGTGACTATATATTATTACATACAGTTTTATGAAATGACAACTGCGTTTTACGCAAGAAATGTTTGAAATGTTCTTAATGTCAATTGAGAAAAATTGCCTTCTTTTACCGGGAATCATTAACTTACCAAACAAAGTTTTATTACATATTAACTGTACATCTCGTCAATAATTAATCTTTTACATTTACCTGAAAAAATAGAAATTTTGTTACGGGATAGCTTTATATTAGAAGATATATGTATTAATTTTTTTCATCGCTTCATGGATAAATAAATATTTAAATTTATTTGGGATATGTCAACTTGGTTAATTATTTTTGCTGAATAATTGTACGATACACAACTAATATATGAAATTTCCTTAATTAGAAGCATCTGTAAGTTCGATAGAGTGCCTTCATTTCTTGGAAGACCTTAAATTTGTATTGAAGAAGGAGCTCTTCTTATTGGAATACACTATTTTCATAACTTTTTACTTTTAGTTTTATTACAAGAAACTAAATATTTAAAGAGTAACTTATTAAGCGTGGTATATCACACGGGTAACATTTTCATTATTTCTACACGTTACCTAAACTTTCCGCTTTCAGTTGTATTAGATATCAACTTAACATCAGCGTACTTTTTCGTGGGAAAATTAACGTAATATATTCAATTCTATTATAAGACATTTTAAATTACGCATATAATATATGGAATATGCTTGAATTTGTCATTCGATTTCGAGCAAATATCTTAATTTCTATGGTTAATCACAAGTCAAGTTAACACGTTCAGTTATGTTATAAGGCAACATTACGCACATGATGCGTTATATGTTCTCTAATATGAGTTTCTATCTTCTGAGGGATGAGTTGTGTTAATTTCTTCTGTGAATGGTGTATTGTTACATGTAGTTTTATTTCTAATTACTTTTCATCAAAACTATGTCCCAAATTTACCATTGCTTATATTTGTTTATTAATATTAATACAAGAAAAGTACTTTACTTTATATTGAAGTATATTTCTTTCAATTTATACCAAAGATCATGAAATCTTATAAGATGTATGAGCTAAATCATCGCTGACTAATTTGAATTAAGCATGACGCTCTGTCATATGTGATGCTAATGTGCGATTAAAACGTATCCTACTATTGTAACATTTGACAATATTATGATTATTTTCTAATACATTCTTTTCTAAACAATCATCTCTTAAAATGTGAGAGGTCTTTTTATATTTAAAATCCTTAGAGTGGTTTTATAAGACAAAAACATTTAATATTGGCACAAAAACTTTGGTACGTTAGATGTAATATACTAATTTTACGTATGATAAAGAACAACGCCTTTAAATCATTTGATACAGACAATATGTATCCCCCAGATAAGACTTATCTTCTTCAATATCGGAAAGTTAGAATGCGAGATATAGGTAAATGAATGACCTTTAAGTACTTTAAATAATTTGACACGTATTTTATGTTATATGTACAGGTAGCGAAATCAGGAATTTAAGAGGAGATTATTTTACCATCAGCCAAATAAATAAAGAACATGAAAAAATTTCAATTTTCAGTCCCTTTGTCTATAAAATTAATGAATTTTACATTATCAGATATAGCATGCTTTAAAACACCTAAAATGCAAGTGAGAAATATATTTTGTCAAACATACTTGTTGGCGTACAGTAGATGTAGAGTTGAGAGTGTGAGCCAAACCCACTATTCAAATACAAGGATTTTACTTAGTACATTTTAATTTTTACAATAAAATAATATTAAAAAGAGTCAATTTAATTTATTTTGATTAAAATAAAACACTAAAAGTATTTATTATACCAATCCCTTCGGGAGGAAAGTATAAGGTAGGATATCACATGTAAAGTGCAGACTGGTTCGAATGTGTAAAGGAGGGACTGTTTTTTTTTATTACCACTAATGGATTGTTATTTCAGCGTACCTCTGATAATTAAACAAGAACTGGGCCAGATAATTCAAAGGTCTCGTTTTAATAATTATGCTCCAGTAGTCAAGCAAAATCTAGAGCAGTGAAATTAAATACTGTTCGGAGGAAATGTATACAACAGAGTATCGAAGTTGAAGTGCAGACTGGTCTCAGTTATCAGAGGGTCTGCCAGGACGATTGTTACTAATAGACGGTTATTACAGTTTACTGCTGAGATTACGGAGAAGTAGGGCAGAACATCTCACTTCTAGCTTTTAATAACTTCGCTCCGCCAACTAAATAAAGGTATAGAGTGGTAAGGTATAATATCCGTTGTTTTCTTTTTGATTAGGTTTTAGTATTTCTGATTGAAATATTAGTTTACCATTACGTAAAAATAAATAATAGAATTAAAAAGGGGCGATAATAAATAAAATGAGGTAGGATAAT
This sequence comes from Homalodisca vitripennis, assembly GCF_021130785.1. Lineage (NCBI taxonomy): Eukaryota > Metazoa > Arthropoda > Insecta > Hemiptera > Cicadellidae > Homalodisca > Homalodisca vitripennis. The sequence goes on along the minus strand of NC_060212.1, from coordinate 80,835,001 downwards.
ACACATTATTGTTAATATATTATAATACTTATTTTACTTAGTGCTAAATAGGTATTTAAATTTGACTTATACGATAAAATAAGTATTGCACAGTTTAATACATACATAATAACGTAATACCTAATGCTTGAAGAAGTTTTTTAGTCCTTTTAAATAATCTTACACCCATTACTATATTTAGATATGATTGGTTAAATATAAAATTCGAGTGACTGTTGTAATTGGCTTAATTCACATTATAGCTTTTACAAAAGAAAATAAATCTTCAAATGTTGTAAGGTGAAAATTTTAAGATGTAGAAGATTGTAGGGTTTAAGCAAATTAAGATGAAGATGTGAGAGAACATGATCTTGCTATACGAGCATTAGCACTACAAGAACATTACATAGGCCTATCGGTCCACGTCAATGTCCGGTATCCAGGCTTGGACTGGCAATATACTGCGTACCATCTTCCAACATTATAATAAACAATAACTGAAGTAACGTTTGTTTGCATGTATATATGTGTGTGTATTTATGTATGTATATATAGTGTGTATGGTGAACAAAAATAAATCTTTCTTAGTTGCTATATTGTAATTTCAATAAAAAAACTAGATCAAATTATTCAATAATGTTAAATAAATCGTATCTTCTTTCTACTACAATAATAACACAGGTGATGGTCCTAAGCATTTTATGTCAATGTATGTATAACATAAATACAGTCAAACGTGTACTGAAATGTATAATAATTATTAATCTAACGCAAGTAATTTATATGTATTTCAAAGTAATGTGCGGTTTTATAGAATCCAAGGAGAGTGAACTTCGCCAAATCCAGGAAGCCTATGCATATAGAAATTAAATTTATGCGAAATTTAAAGTCTACAGATTACATACTTTTTGAGATATCCTGCAAATAACTAGGCTACCTAATAGCTCAAAAACAATATTGAGGTTGTTGACATTTGTCAAACGCAACATTTCGTAAATAGCATATAATATGTTAAGTCCATTGTTCTATTCATTCCTGAAATATCTAACGGACAAGGGACACACAGGCAGATCAATGGCGAACAGATGGAAGATGCTTTTATTTCAAGAACATTTGTTTATATCTAAACAAAATTTACCCAAATGTAATAAAAGAGATTAATTCATGTTAGAAACATCTTCCGGCATTTCAGGCTATCCTTTATTCCAGACTAATTTTATGGAGTGACTACACTAAAATTGAACTAAGTATTGTTGAATCCCTTTTCCCGAATTTTAAATAAAGCGCCATCCACATTTTAAAATAAAAGGTAAGTTTTTCTCTATAATGCGGATGGATAGATATATATGGGTAGAATTAAATTTTGCCGCTATTTAAGTGATAATCTTCGATAACACAATTAAATGAAACAGCTATTATTGCGTATTGATGTTGATGTTATTAAGTTTTACCATTCGTATAGTTTATTATGTTTTATTTGCTATTTTTACGGTGTTCTGCACGGATCAAGAATTACGTAACTAGTTACTACGTTGTCTAATTATATTTTGAAACTTTGTTAAGCTCTCAAAGTACGAAGTACTTAATGAAGTTCGACACTTGTACACCCTCAGCTATGTCAACACTATTAAGCAAACAGCTAATATCTGTTCTAATAGCTTAAAATAATACAATATTCATTTCGTTTAGATGATCAAGAGTATATTAACACAATTGTTACGACTTTAATCAAAACGCTCCATTTTTTCATTAATACATGTGCTTGACGATTACAGCATAAAAAGCTACTATTGTACAGGCCTTTTATTTCAGTTGCTTCGGATTGTAAACGTTTTAAAACTATTTATGGGAGGTGATTTATTTTTAATTTATTACAGTTTGAGGTGGAAGAAAGAAAAAGAGTTGAAAAAAAAACATAATTTAAATGTAAGTTCGTTTAATCCTGTTTTTTGTTTTTGTTAAATAATAGTTTTTTAGTAAAATTAAGTATAAGTTTAAGGTTTTTAAAATGTATGCTTTTTGATCTTTTCGTGGCTACGTTTTTTTAAATATCAATAAAATCTGATGCTGTACATTTACAAATATGTTCATGTTACATAATTAGTTATTGCTTAATGAAATGATTTTAAGAACCTATATTTAAATAGATAATTAAATTAAATTATTGGTAACCGGATATTGAAGAGGCTAAAATGATCACACGAGGGGGAAAAATAGCATTTCTACCAGTCTGGCTGACTGTATGATATCTGGAAAACGAACTGATCTATGGACTCATGGGCAATACTGAGATTGATGATGGTGTATGTCACTTCATGGGATTCAGTGTTAGCAAATGTCTTACATTGCTCTTATGTGTAAACATTGATACCAACTAGAAACTATCACAAAAATAATGTTTAACACGTTCGCTACCGATATGTTAAATAAAAAACATATATATAGACCAGCTGTCCCATATATGCGCCGTACGGTTTTTACTCCTGGACCAGCGTCCCACATATGAGCCGCTCGGGCCCGCTGATTTACAGACCGACGGCGCATATTTGGGACAGTGTTCTATTGTTACTAATAATATCCTGACAAATCACTGGTCTATTTTAACGGTTTAATATTTTCGTATCGGTCTTCTGGGGGTGTCTGGCGCAAATATGGGACGGTTGGTCTCTGGATAAGTCAAAGTCAATGACCTGTATTTACGGTATATATTTCACTGGTCTCAACAGTATTAGTTTGTGAAATGCTCGTCCGGCCGCGCCACTGCAGCAGAGCACGTGGTTCACTAAGTTTGAGGTTATGTTCAGTGAATGAGGTTACGTTCTGTGAGTAAGTTTTACGTACTGTATAAGCTTCTATCTGATTTTTTATGAACATGGAGCCAAATAGAAAACGAAGGCGTGTGTGTACCAACAGTGAGATTGACCGTGAGTTAATTGATAGTGACAGTGACACTGAAATAAGTTCTTTATTTTCATCAGATGGTAACAGTGAGTACATTCCAACCTCTAACAGTAGTGATGATTCTAGTAGTGAAGTAGACCGCAATGAAGTTGTTACTGAAGTAGAGGCACATGAATATGTTGCAGAATCAAAATAATTTTTACCGATGATGTTAATGTACAGTTCGTTGCCAATGAAGTCCACAATGATCATATCAGTATTAATGGTTGTTGGACTGACACGAACAAAGTCCCACTAATTCATGATTTTGTGGGTGAAGAAAAAGTGAATATACAAACAACTGATCCAGTTGAAGTGTTATTTGGCAATATTTTTGACACCGCCCTGTTAGAAAAAATTGTCACATGGACAAACACCAGAGCTGGAATCATGCGAGGGACACCTCTTTCCAAACATGCTCATCTAAACTTTTGGGAAAATGTGTTTCTGTTGAAGAATTGAAAAAATTTTTAGGTTTGTGTATGTTGATGGGTAATGTAAACCTTCCATCTAATAAAACACTATTGGTCCAAGGACGGCTTATATGAGCATCCTATCTTTGGCCGGACCATGTCCCGCAATCGTTTTGAATGTATTTTAAGATGTTTGTGTTTTTATGATCCAAACATAGACTCCACAGACAATAGGATGCATAAAATTGAGAATGTCCTCAATGATATCTTAGCAAACTCTGTTAGGGTTTACAGCCCTGGGGAAGTCACTTTCTCTAGATGAGGCTATGGTCCTCTTCAGAGGCCGACTGTCGTTTCGGCAGTATATAAAAAACAAATCACACAAGTACGGTATAAAACTGTACGAACTGACAACATCTGATGGATTCATTTTAAATATCATCATCTACTTAGGAAAGGGGACACTTATTGACAAAGAAAAGGGCCACGCCTTTGAAGTTGTGAGAAAGTTAATGCAGAACTACCTCGGCAAAGGCCACATAATCTTTCTCGACAATTTTCTACAACAGCGTGGACCTGGCCGAGTACCTCATGACCAACCAGACTAACATGTGTGGTACTCTACAGTCAAATAGAGTTGGGAATCCGCAAGTTGTGGTGCAAACAAAAACTGAAAAAAGGGGGAGTGTGTGAGCCGTCAAAGAGGTGACGTTACCGTCATGAAATGGCGAGATTAAAAGAAATGTTTTTGACTATTTCAACTTCAAATGGCCCCGAGATGGAGGAAACAAGAACAAAAAAAAGAAGGAGAAGTGATCCAAAAGCCCAGCATGGTTGTTGTTCGCTACAACAAGGGTATGAGTGGGATTGATCGCAGTGATGATCAAATGATCTCTTATTATTCCACTCCTAGAAAGTCTCTTCGGTGGGTTACATAAAAATATTTTTCCACCTGCTAGATGTATCACTGTGGAACAGCACATTTATTTTTTCCAAATTGACAACGAAGACAAACCTATCTGAATTTCAGAGACATTTATTATAAAACAATACATTCCATGTAGAACCCATTCCACGGAAACCTCGCCCCATCCGCTCTTCACAGACGACTCATGCTCCTGTCAAGCTGGAAAAGCGACTGGGTGCCATGTCTGCCGAGAAGCACACAATACAAGGAAGCAAACCTTTTATGCCTGCTCTATTTGCAAGGACTCTAAAGACAAAAACCATTTGGCCTTTGCATGCCAACTTGTTTCAATCTATGGCATGAGAAGTAGGCCCAAAAACATCCAATTTATCTCAAGTACAAACTTTTGTTTGAATTTATTTGTAATCTTTGTAATGTAAAAGTTTGATTTATATGTCTTTATAAAATATGTAAAAATAAACTTGTTCATGGAATAGGTGTGTTTTTTTTTGTTAAAAATTTATCCTTGAATCTAAAGTATTTCAACAAATAAATAGTGGCTCATATTTGGGACACTCGGTCTATGATACCATTTTTGATGCTATAGACCGACGGCTCATATATGCGCGCCGTAATAAAATAATGCTAAAAAACCGCAAAAACAGAAATATACATCAAATATATATATAATTAGGGTTATTACAAAGTATAATAACCTATTTAAACAAAATCTTACCATCGGTCTGTGATGAAGGGCACACCAATATTAACTTGGTCTGTGTGTAAAGATCGTATTTCTGACGTCCGGTCTCTCGTAATAACCCGGCCGGCGCATATATGCGCCGCTCGGTAGCGAACGTGTTAAGCAAACTCGTAACGTCTTAGATATGTGAAGTTAATCAATGTTGCCTTATTATGCCAACATATGCAAAATAATTTTACGAGTATATTGACTTGTAGTGTATACTTTTATTATCTAAACACGGATTTAAATCCGAGACTAATGGAAAATCTTATGAGTTAATCACAGTATCCCATGGATTACTTTCTTACTATACTATAGATTTTAAGAAGTTGTATTTATACACAGAATATAATAACCTCATTACCGTTGAATACCAAAAAACGGAGTTTGGTTGATACAGGATGTTTTCGAATTCTTGTTAGATAATCGTTCTGGTGACTATTGTATGGTAAACTCAGTTTATATGTTATGCAATGCATAGTCACCTGAATAATTAGTTACAATTTTTGCGCTAAAAACTGTCTCAAATGAGAACGAAAATCAAGTATTACTGTTAATATAGTTTAATTTCAATATAATTTCGGTTATACTTTACTTGATTTACAAAAAAATATCGTTAGATTCCTAAAAAAGGGTCGCTATTTGTAAAATAGATAGAAGTAAAATTCTAGCTTTAATTTTTAAATTCTTACTATTTTAATATTCTTGGTGAAACATTATTGTAATTTATGTTTAAGATTATTAATGAAAAATATGCTTAGGTAAATAAAATTACACTCACACACACACACACACACACAATTTAACACTAAAACTTTTCATCAAACTATTTTTAAAATTGAGTTATCATAATCATGTTAATAATCCTAGAAATAATCTATTATTAGGTTTTTTAAAAGCCCTGTTTGTACTACATATTGATGTGATATGCACTAAATTATAATTTACGTTTAAAATGTTGTTTATTTCATTAAAGATTGATTGCATCTGTTGGTAGAATTATGTAATTAAATTAAAGTATTTATTGATTAGAATTTCAATGGAATGGTGTTTTCACTTATTAATTAAAGAATAAACAAAAATGTTTCCATCTCTTTACATTTCTGTGCATTTCATGTTATTTACACAGATAGAGGTACCTAAAAATTGGCGTAATTATTCAAACTTTTATAAACGCTCAAACTAGAGCAAAGTACCTAATGAATCTCGCCTCTAATACTCTACATCAGTGTCAAGAGGCCGTTAAGCAAACTTTTGCTAATCGGTTAAACAAACAAATTTAAGAGTTCAAGTAAGCAATTTAAATGATTACAACTTTTGACTAGATCTTGAATAATTGGAAATTTAAATATTTGTTCTATTTTAATCAAATTGAAGTGTTTTAGTATGAAATCAGAAATGCAATATCCTTAAACAATAAATTCTACCACCCTATTTTCTCATCTATTTAGTGGTGGAAGCTTTATATATTCTTAATTGTGCAAGTGACAAATTTTCGTTTTCATATAACTTAGAAATAGATTACTAGAGTCAAGAAGCATGTTTAAAGCATCAGTTTTTCATAGGGAAGGAAAAGATGACAACGTACCATTCAACGTAAATATAAAAATCACTGAAAATACATGATATATATATATCATGTAATCAATATATAAGATTTTTAAAACATGTAATGATGAATGTGTGTATGGTTTACGAAATAAATTCAAAACTATTGTACAGACGGAATTGTGAACACATTTTACTTGTCTATTATTAATGACCCATAGGCCTACTTCTATTTAGTAATTTCCTACAGAATAAGCTTCACTGTGATTCAGATCTCCCAGGTTTGCCTAATTACAGATAGTAAATGTTTTTTAGTAAAACAAACTGTAGCTTGTAAACATTTTAATGTTACAATACAATACTATGCTTTGTTATGTAAGTCCCATAAAACTTGATTTACATTTAAAGCTATAAATCATAAAGTAAGCTAAAATGTAAAAATATTTTATTTTAAACGTTTGTGTCTTTTACATTGAAAATAAAGGCTATCTAGATCAAAATATTCACTTTTAATTTAAAAATAAATATTTGGCTGTACGAAGTAGGCCTACACAGTGCTTATTCAGTTATGTAATGGAGATATCAACGAGAAAAATAATTTTTCTATAAATTTAATTTCTAATAGTAGGTTAGTTCTTTCTTGGCAAAAGAAGGATTCTAAGAACTCTAAATGTTTACGGTTTCTTAGTTCAGGCAAAAAACAAATTCACCTTAGTATTAGAAATACCCTATATTGTAATAAAACTATAAAGGAGCAAAAAATGGACACTTTATGGTGGTAGTGGGCTTCTCAAATCTGTGTATTTATATGCATATTTTCTTGATTATGAATGAAGAGAAACTAAACCATGGCATCGGAAATATAATTCGTTGGAGGCAGAAGTGCACACACACCTTAATCCTAAAATAAAACGATCCAAATTTCGTATACAATATAAAGCACTTAACCATGTACGTATAGGACACTGTGTGATAGGTTCACGCGGCAAGTGAGAGACCCGGGTTCGACTCCCGGCGGAGCATGTACTTTTAGTGATTCAATGTTAATTGAAATTAAATAAGGCTATTGCCACTTATACAATTTGATATATATGTATATATATACACACATTATATATATATATATATATATATATATATATACCTATTATATGCATATATTTACATACATATTTTATATATATATATACATAATTTTAATAAATATTGAATCGCAAAAAGTACTTGCTCCGCCGGGACTCGAACCCGGATCTCTCACTTGCCGGGTGAATGTGCTACCATTACATACTGTATATACAGGGTGATTCATGAAGTTCTCCCCCCACTTCTACAGCACATTTTACTAGTAAAAATAATGAAAAAATGTTATATAAACATAGGTCCGAAAACGCTTCGTTAGCGAGTTACAGCTAGCGAAAGATTTCGCCTGAATTCCTGGGTAAAGAGTAAAATAAAGCCATACTGAACTTTTGGAAAGGTTAATTAAGTAAGAAATATCGTGGATTCTTATGTATTTTTACCTGATAAAGCTAATAAAATAGGTTTCAGAACTGTACCTGTAGTAGTTTTTGAGGGATTCAGGGTTAAATGCAAAAAATTGGGGCACGAAACAATGTTTTTTTAAGTTTGATGTACAATAACTTTGTTAAATTGGTAATAAATACATAAAATCAACAAACATTAATTATAGAGAATTTAATTCTGAGAAAATGGATATAATCAAAGTCTAAAATAAAACATAAATAAGTACCAAAAAATCGATTTTATTCAGTACAATACATTACTAGCTGTAAAGAAATACCGTACGGTATTTAGTTAAAATAAAAAAAAACAAAATGCTTGTTCCTTAATGATGAGATAAATTGAGAAAACAAGATTAACTGTTAAATAAATTTGTTTGTAAATAAAAATATCATGTTTTATTACGTTGTATTTTTTTAATAAAAATTTACATCAAATGTTCGAAAATAAATGAAGCAAACATTTTCCCATTATTGTTTACTAATCATCGAAATGCAGTTTTTTGTTTTATTAATTTCTAAGTTGGTAACGCACGAATAACAGCTGATCAACAATGGTATTCTGTACTGTTACGTTAGAACTGTGTACTAGTGGTGTTTTGCAAGCTACAGCAGGAGATCGGGTTCTGTGATTCGTGTTATTAAATGCAATTTTTATGTGAGTTATAATTCGATTGTTTATGCAGCGAAAAAATGCCTTACTTATTTACATCAGAGGAATACGCTGATATGGTTTTTATTTTGGGTTACTGTAATGGTAATGCTAGAGCTGCTGTAGAAGAATATGAACTACTTTACCCTAATAGGAGGATTCCAGATATCAAAACAATTTCAGGAACTTTTCGTACTCTTCGGGAAACAGGATCACTACCAAGTACTAGAACCAATTATGAACGAGCTGTCCAACTTGATGATGATATTGTTATTAATGCTGTTCATCGCAGTCCAGGTGTAAGTACACGACGTATTTCTAGGCGGATAGGAGTTTCGCAGTCAACGGTGTGGAAGTCACTTAATCGAAAAAAATTTTATCCGTTTCATAAACAAAAGGTTCAACATCTACAGCTAGGGGATGGTCCGCTTCGCTTGGAGTTTTGCAACTTTTTGAATATTAATAACCAACTCTACAAGCGTATTTTGTTTACGGATGAGGCACAATTCACTCGGGATGGTGTCAATAACTTGCACAATGAACACTCATGGGCAGAAGAAAATCCACATGAGGTAGTGGAACAGAACTTTCAACACCGATTTAGCGTCAATGTCTGGTGTGGCCTTTTGCACAATCGGCTGATTGGACCTTTCATATTACCTGGACGTCTAAATGCTGAGTTCTATTTGCATTTCCTTCAAGAAGAGTTGCCGCAGCTGTTAGAGAATGTTCCTTTACATCTCAGACAAAATTTGTACTTCCAGCATGACGGAGCACCTCCCCACTTTTCACGTGCCGTTTCTGCTTACTTAAATCATTAATTTCCTGGACACTGGATTGGTCGTGGAGGGCCTCAACCTTGGCCACCAAGATCACCAGATCTATCTCCATTGGATTATTGCATCTGGGGATGGATGAAAGACATTGAATACAAGACAAAAGTGAATTCTCGTGATGAATTAATTGCCCGTATTATGGATTCGGCTGTGCAGATACAGGGAAGTCCTGAAAAATTAAGAAACGCAACAAAAGCAATACACAAACGTGCTGCAAAATGTATTGATAATGATGGCCTCATTTTCGAACATCTATTATAAAAAGGTGCGTACGGTTGGCCCAACCTGATTAATTTTGCTTAAAACTAGTAATGTATTATACTGAATAAAATCGATTTTTTGGTACTTATTTCTGTTTTATTTTAGACTTTGATTATATCAATTTTCTCAGATTTAAATTCTCTACAATTAATGTTTGTTGATTTTATGTATTTATTACCAATTTAACAAAGTTATTGTACATCAAACTTAAAAAAACATTGTTTCGTGCCCCAATTTTTTGCATTTAACCCTGAATCCCTCAAAAACTACTACAGGTACAGTTCTGAAACCTATTTTATTAGCTTTATCAGGTAAAAATACATAAGAATCCACGATATTTCTTACTTAATTAACCTTTCCAAAAGTTCAGTATGGCTTTATTTTACTCTTTACCCAGGAATTCAGGCGAAATTTTTCGCTAGCTGTAACTCGCTAACGAAGCGTTTTCGGACCTATGTTTATATAACATTTTTTCATTATTTTTACTAGTACAATGTGCTGTAGAAGTGGGGGGAGAACTTCATGAATCACCCTGTATATACTGTATGCAGAAAATAAATTCGTAGAGGCCTTTTACACAGTAAAATAAAAAGACTTATTCTTTTTGTATCAAAAAGATACACTTTTTGTATCCTTTTTGTAATCGACATTATTATTAGTCGAAATATAAAAGGATTAATTTGAAATCTTTATATATATATATATATATATATATATATATATATATATATATATATATATATCTTTACTTAGGGTGTAAAAATGCAAAATTGCTCTATTATAACATTTATTAGACTTATCGGCATAAAATTTTTTTTAATATTTCAACACTTGCCGTTTTCAAAAAGGAAATGACTAATCTTCAATTATCAAGTCATCTTCAATTACCTTAAAATAACTAGTTTTTAATAAATAACTTTTCTACGGTTTGATCTCAATTTTCTCATATGCCTGATAATAAAACGATTCCTAGTCATATTAAGATATAATTCTATCCTGATTGTGTTATCAAACAGTTCTCATGGTATCTGAAACAAATTTCGTCGGAGCCACTCGATTTTTCTTGCACAAATTGGTGCGTTTGATAGAACGCCCACTATTTATTTATTCGTCGAAGAGAATTTATTATTAAGGAGCTTCTGCCAATCCGACTACACTCTAGGCGATGAGTCCACCAATCGCCGACCAACAAATGTTTCCCGTATTCTTAATTGCGTATGTTAATTTTAATTTTGTTATTTACATTTTTATTATCTTTTATGCAATTTACATGTTATTGCTCACTATATAATATGGAAACTGCATTATTAGGGTCAAGACAGGGCCTTTGTAATATCGTGTTGTTTTACCACGACATTACAAACGGTCCATATATTTGACCGTCTCCCTGTGTATGAGACAAATTTTGGAATACATTTCAAACTCATGATATATTTCAATTATACTATAACTGGAATAGGTATTTATGACCAAATTAGCACTATTTTTATGAAAGAAAAGAACATAAATTCAATCATAAATAGATTATAGAATACATAAGTTTAATAGTAGGCTAAACCCCGTATAGGGTAACAAGCTTTGTTAAGCATTTATACAAACTTCAAATTTAATCGCAGCTTGTGTCACTATCTGAAATATTATATTCTACGATTGTATTCAGTTTTTTAATAATTCCTTTATTCTGGAATTTTTCGTTTCTCTTGTGTTACATATTCTATTACGTATTACATTTGCATTCTACATATTCTATTACATAACACCAATGTAGCAATGTGCACTAACGCACAATCCTCAAACTTAACGTTCCTCATATAGCAATTTAAAGCTGTAGGTAAGTTTGTTGTCTATACAAAGTTTGGAAAGAAAGAGAGAAAGAAAAATATTTCTAATCCCTCATCCAACTAAAAATAATAAATAGGTTATTATTTTACATTTAGTATAAGTTTGTTAATCTAATGTAAATAATAAGGTAAAATTATAAAAACAAAGTAGCACACATTTGAAAATGAGCAACAACATTGCTGAACTCCTAAGCGGCATGTGAGCTTATGCCTAAGAAATTGGATTTTCTGCGTCACCGCTCCATTTTCTCTTCGTCATCATCGTATCAGAAGCGCATAAAATTTTATGTTGTAAGCGATAGCGACTAACGACTCCTGGTCCACATTACTACGTAAATTATTTTTTAACTTATTCTATAATCTATTTACACCTATAGTATTAAAATACAAATAATGAATTGATAATAATTATTTTGAAGTTTACGTTTAGTAAAAAGACATTGGTTTATAATAAGCTCAACTATAAGTATAAGTTTTAAACTATAACATTAGTACTCTCGTAACAATAGGGGTTTACAAACATTTACAATGATTGCATGGTTATTAATATCAGTTACAATATTCCTAATAATAAGTAATAATTAAAATAAATATTTGAGTTCATTACTAAGTATAGAAAGATTATGTCTCTGTTTACAGTTATAGTACAGTATGAACTTATTTTTAATATATTCTTTTATAAATTTAGATTTCCTGATATTGATTGAAGTATTTTATGGTAAAAGAAAACTTTGATTTCCGTTTTACTTTTCTTTATTTTTCTAACTATACCTGTATTTTTGTTTTACATCTAATAAACGTCAAATTTACTTTCCTTATCATGTAAAAACTCCAAAAGTATGACAATTTTAACAAACACTGTCTAAATAACAAATTAGAACCTTCAGTTTACTCTTTTATGGAGGACTTCTATCTTAACTATATGTTATTTATCTACTTAAAAACAATTATTTCATGTTTATGCCCCAAGAAACTATAATTTGTCATATTAATACACATGTTTCCTAAAGTAGGTATCCGCAACAACGGGTGGAATTAAAAAAAAATATATATATATAATATATATATATATATATATATATATATATATATATATAAAATTTTTTCATATATATATATATATACTGTATGTAAAGAAAACTAAAAGTAACTTTTATATATACTCTGTTATAACAACGAGAATAAAGATTATATTAATGAGAAATATATTAGTTTAAGATGATCTTCTAATATTATATTGAGTCTGTGACTTCACAAAGCCAACTCAGAGCAGTGGTTGTGGTAGTACTGTCAGGAACAAACAGGGTAGCAGGCAGCAGTTATCAGTAGAACAACTATGGAGTAATTGGATCTTAAGTCTGTAGAGGAAACCTTTGTAAACTTGAGACACATGACAGCTTAGTGTAGGACAGAGGCTGTTTATTACACTGACAGGCCATTAAGCAAACAGCAGGATCTCTGTCTATGGTATTACTCGCCTTTGACTTCACTAAGACAACCTCAGAGCAGTGGTTGTGGTAAGACTGTCAGGAACGAACAGGGTAGCAGGCAGCATGGATCTTAAGTCTGTAGAGGAAACCTTTGTAAACTTGAGACACATGACAGCTTAGTGTAGGACAGAGGCTGTTTATTACACTGACAGGCCATTAAGCAAACAGAAGGATCTCTGTCTATGGTATTACTCGCCTTTGTGTAGGTACATTAAAAGCTTATTAAACTAAACTTATTAAACATATTTAGTCACGGATAACATAAAAGCAAGTAAATGAAAAACGAGAACAATCAGGTTATGTTGAAGTTTTTATAAAGTTATAAGATACTAATAAGGTACCTTTTCATTGTACTGTCATGTATTAACATCTTGCTTACACAAGGCTGTCAAAATATCTCAATAAATATACTCGTAATCGGGTTATATCAATGTCCAACATTGAGGAGTAATATGTATATTCTATAGAAAGCTTTATTTTAAGACTATTTTGTCATGTTATCTATTATTAAATATCACCAATAGATAAAATTACACTAATATTACAGTTATCACAAATATTTTGATAAAAATACATTAATATAAAAAATTTGAACTGATTTGAACACTACTTAAATCTCTTTCCATGCGTAGTGTATAAAGCTGAGTCCGAAGTACATACATTTTAATATTTTATGGTCCATAGGATGTTATTTTGTTGTTTTAACATCACAATTCATATTAAATCAGACGAACATTGCCAAAGCCTTAGATATCTTGGGCATCGGAAAACTAGTAATCTCTCTGCTAACATAGTACAATTTAATCTTCATACATAAGTTTCACGAAAGTTTCCATGATTTTCGTAAGTTCATTCCCTGCTGTAGTAAGTTCACTTACGGATCTCAAGAGATCTTTAAATGGTAAAAAAGACGTAATTCTCCTCATGGAGTGGCATAGTACAACGAAAGCTGGCAGGTTTTAATTTATAATGAAGGTAGTTATTTTAAATTATTATTCAATATGAACAAATAATGGAACTATGAGTTATTTACTACCCTTATAACTAAGATTAATAATATAGCTAAATGAATATTTAAATATAATTCAACGGCTTATTAACAATATACGTGTTTATATATATATAATATATATATATATATATATATATATATATATATTATATATAGTATATATATATATATATATTATATATATATAATACGTATATATATATATATATAAATATTATATATATATATAATTATATATATAATATATATATATATATATATAAATACAGGGTGGGGCAAAAGTCACTGGGCAGTTGATTAAAACAAGACTAGATTTATTTGAAATTATTTGTTATTACAAACAATACTTACAATTATTTTTTATATTACAATTTTTTTCCTCTTCATTAATGCATCTTTAAAGTCTTTCTGGAAAACTGTTACATACTCTACGGCATAGTGTGGGATCATTGTTCAAATGATAAAATTGCGTCATGTATGTAGTCTTTCAGTTCGTCAATAGTATGAGTCCTTGACTACTCTCCATAGGAAAAAATCCACTGGTGTGATATATGGTGAACATGGGAGCATGTCAATATCTGCCCTTCGACCAATAACGTTTCTTTGGAAACGTTCGTTTAAATAATCGTGAACGGCAGTGGCCTAATGTGGTTAGAGCACCATCGTGTTGAAAGTAAAGTTGTTGAAAGTTTTCTGCAAACGTCATGAGTCCTGGTACCGCGTAATTCTGAAGCATATTCAAATATTTATCTCCTGTCACTGTTCTTTCAAAAAAATATGGTCCAAGTACGCCATATGATGATATAGCCCCCCAAACAATCACACCAGGTTGATTCAGCTGTTGCTTTAACAAAATACTTTGATTGTCAGTATACCAATAAGTACAGTTATGTCTGTTAACTTGTCCACTTAACATAAAATTGGCCTCGTCAGACCAAATAATTTTATTAAAAAGGTTACGATCATATTTGTGTTGGTTAAGCATCAATCCACAAAACTGAAATCGTCGATCTGCATCATCTTCAAGTAACCCATGTAATAAACGTGGAATTTATTTATTTTTCTGTTTGTGTAACATTCTTTGCACTGACCTTTGTGATAAATCCAGCTCAGATGCTAATAGTCTGGTCAATTTTCGAGGACTTTTGGTTACAGCGAAACATACCCACAATAAATTGTCATCAGTTGATACTGTTGTTGGGCAGCCAAACCTTCGTGCATCCATAAAAAATCCAAGTTTTTAAAATCTATATTGTATGTCGTAAACTTTTTGTCTAGACGGTGGTTTCAATCTAAAGTGTATTCCCCATTCATTAACAACTGCATTAGCACCAAGTTTATAGAATGTTTTAACTCGAAAATCCTTTCTTCTTTCGTTATCATTATGACTATTGTTTAACATACTGTAAAACTGTAATTTTGGAAATGTATGAACTTTGTTAAGACAAATATTTTCAGAGTGGGCGTGTTTAGGTTTACAATCTGAACATATTAAAAAATCTGTTAATAGTTATGCGTGTACGAAATAATAATGTATTAAGCATTCATCAAAATTTACTTGCACACTTTTCTAAGAAGAGATAGTTTTATTTACTGCAGTTTTTAATCCATGTTTTATAATGATCTTTGAATTACACATAATTTTTTGTTATATTTTTTCTGCCCTTAACAATTAAAAATAGTTGCAATTTAAATGTGACTAGAAAAATCATGTATGAATATAATATTAATTTTATTATTAACATGAACACAAGGAACTGAAAATAAGATATTAAGTTTAAAATTATGTTAAAAAGTCATAATTACGTCCAAATATCTTACAAGTGTACATGATCTTTATTTTCTTTCTGTATAGCAACCTTAAGTAGTTGCTCTCTTAAAGTTTTGCTATGAAGAATTAATAAAGCAGTCTATTCCTTAAACTAACTAATTAGTTTCATGTAAGGTGCACTGTTTTATTTTTTTTTATCGTCTTATTTGCAAATTGTGTGTGTGCAATACAATAACTAACAATAAGGTTGTTGTTTGATATTACATTTAGTTTCAAGATACCAGACAAATCAATTTCAGCTAGTTTACAAATTTCGAGAATAATATTTAACCTAATAATTACAGTCGTTCTTAAAATAGTTAGAGTGACCTTGATACATATACAGTATATGTATTTATCTTAGGGTGATACTGATCACCTATATTATGTTAAAGAAGTCATCATAAAAGTAAGTTTTTCTCAGAACTTAATAGAGTTAATAAGTTAATATTTTATTTAATAGCTTATCATATCACCTTCACTTCCACACAGGGTTAGTTTAAAAACATTAAAGGCATTCTATATTGCTTTTAAAATGTGTTTCCACAGTATAAATTTATAATAATTAATTACGATATATAAACATATTTTATTAACTATTTTGTGAAATCCATCCGTTAAGGTACACAAAACAGATAACAAAAAGAAAATAATTAAGGTAACTTTATAAATTTTTTTAAACAAAAAACCTATATGTTAAAAAATTACAATTTGAAATTCTTATCTCTAGGTTTAACTTGTACGATTCAATCTTACGTGTAACATCAGTACAATCTAGCACCACAATAAGGATTATTAATATCTTCTAGTTATTCGAATTCATCTTCTAGCCTCCTCTTTTCAAAGGCTGTTTGTTTTAGGCACTTTTAAGCGATTTTATCAACACCACTATCCGCTATCTTTATTCTCATCCAGTAAATTTCGTAAAATTTTGTAACACATTTTATTCTCAACATTCAACACAGAATAGGCACAATCCTCTACATTTTCAGAACATCGCACTTTGCAATATAACTCTCATTAGAGCATGAAATACATTCTTAGTCCCCCAGTTCAAGAGTTGTTCTAATCAAAAATAAATTTGAAATACGCGACCAAATAGCGTTGTTCAAAAACTCACGTGAGTTTTTGTACAACCGCCCAGACGTTTTAAAAGAACGGCAGAAATCGTCTTGATAATGGATTTTACTTTACTCATTGCTGCAATAGTAATATAAAAATAATAATAATGGTAATATACTTCACTAATAGCTTCAGTTTGTATCTACTTACACTTTCTCCCTTGAGGCAAGCCTGCGAGCTGGTTAATCATGTGTTGAACAAATATGAAAATAAACTTCCTACACATTTTCCTTCAAACCAATGCCAGTGACTAGTTAAATAAACAACAACTAACAAGCTAAAAATCTAACAAACTAAATGCATACATACTATGTTAATACGATATTAATGAGTGTTGACTAAAAGGTTTATGTTGCTTGACTTTCAGAGTATACTTTCTCTAAATAACCCATTCAATGCATTGCTTTGCCAAGATACAGCAGACAAAGAACATTCATATAGTATAACGAGATATACGCTTTAATTTCGTTTTACCATATTCCATAGTTGAACACGCAAAATAATGGAATAAATTATTTTGTATGAAAAAATATTTACAGGGTGTTCATTTGAAAACTTAAAAATCCCATTAAAAGACTTATAGCCCAGTATATGTATAAAACATTCTATAAACGGGAGTGTATGTTACTAATTGGGGGAACAAACAAAAATAATTTAAAACATGAGGGTGCTAACCCCCACGCCCCCCCTCTCATCAAAAGCCAAAATATTAAAATGGAAACTAAAACCTTGTGACATGACAAATTGAGGCTCATAAAATATGCTGTATTTTGTTAAAGAAATGAAATTGGCCAAGCCGTTTGGTATCAGTAGCTAATAATGTAATTTATTACGCAACAATTATTAGTCTACAAACTACTATACTACTGCTAATAACAACAAAAGTACTCAGTACCATTCTAGATTTTGAAGCTATTTAAATAAAATACACGTTTTACAAAAAGCCAAAAATATAATAATTGTCTCGTCCATACTACTAAAATTTTGTGATACCCACACTCATCTCATTCAGAATGAGATATATTTCCCAGAGTAATCTTAATTCCTAATTTTATATTTTTCAGCCAAGGTAGATTACACTGTACCTACATTACCCATAACTCCTAATAAAAAAAAACATTGTAATCTAATTACTACCTATTACGGATTCATCACTACTTTCTACATATTTCCAATAACCTTACATGGAAGCCAAATGCAAAACATAGATGGCAGTTAAGCCATCTATTAAAAGAGGATTTACCGTCTTAGCTTACTACCTATATTTGAATCCTTTTTGTTAATCTCTACACTCATATCGATTTTTATAATATTGTAATATTTATTACGTAGAAACTAAAGCATGAATGACCACTAAATTGATAGAGTAGTTTGCACCGTTTTTTGTGTATAAACAAAAACTAATTTAATAATGATGATTGTTCATTCATGAGATTTATTTAAACGCCGGTATAATATGTTTTTACAGCGATATCTCGAGAATGAATTAAGCTATTCTTTTTTACACATTAAAGTATTACTAAGGATTCTGGCTGTATATCTCTTTTATGTATCTATTTGTTTTGTAATCCGTTGTTCGCTGGTTATGTAACGATAAGGAGTTGAGGTATAGCACTAGAATTTTACAACTAATTTCAGCAAGGTCTGTACATTCAGAAAACGTATAATTTTCACAATAACATTCATAATGTTGTATTTTATGCCGTGGTTGTGAAGCTATTTAGCCCAATACCAATAGCGTGGATGAATTACGAATTATTGTTACCGTCAACCTAATATGGTTTGCACAAAACAGTGTACTGTTTTTTATTCAGAATATTTTGAGCTATTAGGCTAGGGGTTACTTCTTTGAATAATAAGAGGTTGATAATGGTTTTTACTCAAAATTACAGTATTGGCCTAAAGTATACATCTTAAAATATCATATTGCCCTCTGGCATTTGGAGCGGAATTTGATAATTTGGTAAGTTGAAACTTTTGCGTCTCTCTAACTTAAGTAAACTACGGATATTACTGGTTTCAAATCACCCAAACAAATTAACTAACTAAATATCTCAACTGCAATAATAAATACGATTTTATAGTATATCACTTGATATTCAAAATATCAAGTTTATATCCAATTTTGGGTAAAACGGGAGCTAGGTGATTGACTACTACCTCACACATTTTTTGATTGGACATGGGTGGAGGGTTTCTTATTTTATCTTAGCAAAATCGGGTCGTCGGACTGCATCGATTGTCTATGCGTTGCCGACAACGTGAAACAAATTTTCTTTAGCTGCTTGCATTGGGTACGGCTCTGTCGCTAGACAACGAACACTGTTGGCACTGTATTGGTAGAGTCGGTCTGCAAATTGATGATGGAGGATCAGGAACAATGATTTATATTACCACACTTCGTTAGGTATATCTTCCGCGCAAGTGATTCTAGTCTGTATCTTCACGTAGTCTAGACCTTAGTTGTTCAAAGGCCAGATTGGCGTGAGCCCTAACGGCTTAGGTTAATATCAGGCCTGATCTTATATATTTAGATAAACGGTTTGGGGGTTAAGATCATGAAGTATAGAGGAGGTATTATGGGTATTTCAGCTCGTGTGAGAACCTCACATTATAGCCTTGCCACCTGTGTACATAAATTCATTCTGGGATTTTCATGTAGACTATGTTTGTTCAAAGTTATCCTCAGGCAGTTATGTCTTGAGGAAACTGTCCGAATACTGACCAACGCATGTACTGATGACGGCATATTATAGACTGATCTACCCACACCTTTCTTACGGATTGGCATTGTGGGGAGGTTGCACAACCGCAAACTTTTCCAGAATTTTCATCCTTAAAGAAAAGCAGTTCGAACAATTTCAAAACTGCAATGGAGAGAGTCGTGCAGGCCAGCTTTCAAAAACCTAAAATTGTTGACATTACCTTGCCTCTACGTCTTGGAAACGTGTCTTTTTTCAAATCCAAATGCGAACACACAAGAGGTAGTGATTTCCACTCTTATGCAACTAGAGGCAGGGATGACTACCGAACTGGAAGACAAAGGACTGTAGCTCACGAGCGTTTGCCTTCTCAGACAGGAGTTCGAATTGTCAACAACTTGCCGAACTCGATTAAATGTGTCCCGATGCTGAAGGCATTCAAAGCTCGTCTAAAAACAACATTGATTACACATGCGTTCTATAGTATAGACGAGTTTATGGCACACAATTAGGAGACCTCTCAATAGGCTGACTGACCGGGGAAGTAGTGGATCAATTCGAATGAGTGAGAGAGAGTGAACGCAAAAATTTTATGTATGGAAGGGATTTCGATGGTAGAACGCATGGAAAATTTAGCTCAATATACTTGACGATTGCTATAACACTGTTTTTATGTTCTACGTAATAAATTATTTATTATTATTCTCTTATCCCTCCCCGGAAAAAAACACCTTTTACCAACATTAAAAGTTACAAAGTTACGAATTCTCTTATAACTACCTGTCTTGCATCGTAATCTCATTCCAAGAAAGACTTGCTTTTGATTACAAAAAAAATAATTTATAAAATTTTTATGACATATACATTTAAAGATATAGGGAGTTGTTTAGGAATTATTATATAAAAAGTTAAACCATCGAAGACAAACGATGTATCATTAATTAATCATATTAATACATACAGTTTAAAAAAGTGTATGGTACAATACCTCTATGTATTATGTATCACTCCGTGTCTTATGTTGAATAATATAGGTTATAAAATAAACTTAGGTGATACTACACTGTGTCTTATATTCTTTAATCTTGAGAAGATTAAAGTTTGTACATAATGTTTACTATTAATTTATGAATTAAATACTTATGATACTTATGATCGTTAAAAAACTATAGGTCAATTTAAGGGATAATTAATTGCAGCGTTAAATTTTAATTGTCCAACGGTGTCGATGTACTCAATAAACATGTGCACTAGCAGTATATTGCGATATCTTTATCTAAACTGATCCTCCCCTTATCCCGAACTACTTAGTAGAAACTAGAAAGGTGTTATCATGATTTATGTAAAATCTCAAAATACGAAGATTAAAATATTATAAATAGAGATTGTACTTCAGACAATTAACGCAATTAAGGCATAATAATTTAAAAAAATCAAAATATAATTAGCACCATTCTATAACATGATTTTCCAAATAGTTTATCTAGTTATTATTTCCAGTCCATAAAAATTATTCATTATATTATACTATTCATACTAAATATGTAATGATTAAATAAACGATATTAATACTATATCAGTATATTTTTGTAACTATTGCATAGAACACTTTACGCATCCACACATAAGCTGTTTTTGTCCACAAAACAGCCAATTAAGAATTTTAAAATATATTAACCTGAATAAATCAAAACTCTGTTTATGAACAATTATTATACACTACTCATGTGAAAATTCCCAAACACAATTAGATTGAAAGTTTAAAATATTATTTTTCTCTTTTTTCATAGTTAATGTTTTAATTTCCATAATATTAATGCATTAACTTGTACGTTTAACATTTTAAAACATTGAACTACAAGAAATTTACTATTTTTGTCCTAATGTTTAGTATAGTTGTTTACTTAAATAAAGCGAAACTATGTACATTACTTATACAAACAAAATCAATAGCTCGACGTTTTTCTGACAGAACGCTGCCTCAGAAGTGAAAACTTTTTTCTTTGCTCTTCTCATTCTTACAATTTTATTCGTAGTGGTACTTCAAAGTAAACATTTAAAAAGAACAGACTCGATATATTGAACCCTCAATATATTATATCTGAGAAGGACTCACATCTGCAATCCTTAAAAAGGGGAAGGGTGATAGTGAAGTCTCTCTGTGACATGGGTAATCTCTGGCAGTGACGTTGAGCTGAGACAAACAAAAGTAATCCTGTTTAAGATTATTAAAGCACTGATATTATTCTTGTACCATATATATTTTTACAAATAAAAATTCCGTGAGAATAAATACACTTTGCTTATAATGGCGTTAAATATCGTTCAGTACGGGGAAAGGGAACTGCATATTGTTACAATACAACGTATACTAGATCGTATAAAACAGAAAATGAGCATGTGTACATAACGATAATTGACCGAATATGTTTTCCAAATTTCTGGCTATTTTACAGCTATTTCTGAGAAAACCAGGATTAAATTAACTAGCTTTTTATATTTTCCACTACATAGACACAAATCTTTCGTTGTGCAATACAATGTGACAAATGACAAAAATACTTTCATAACAGAAACAATGATAAATCTTTAGATATTTACAAGCAGTTACTCGCAACTTCGCACTCAATTATCTACTGAACTAAAGGAAAATTCTAAGGCATATAGCTTTAAATGTAATTCTAAACAGTCCTGGGTTATGCGATAGACACTGAAAAATGTTCCAATATTCTGATTAACTTAGGATTAACTTTAAAGAGCAGTGTTTTAGTGCCTGTAAGTGTAAGAGGTTATTAGCACAGTAAAAAAGAACAAACAATTTCACTCCAAAACTGCATTATAAAATATTTCTGTAAAAAACTTTTTATGCAAGTTGAAAATAAATCTATATTCGATATTCTCAGCTTCATACATAACACACTTAGAATGTAACGAATAATGAAACTATGTTGTTCAGGAAAGGAATTTGATTTCTCATTAATACTAATTATAATTAAATATATTAATACAAGAATTTATAAAGGTAAGAAGACTGAGTATTAAATTAAGTCAAAATGTGTATACTTAGGGCAATAGCAATTTATTCCGATAAACGTATTTTTATTGCGATATTAAAGATTATATAAAAAAATACATCAGTTATAAGGCAGCTAAGTTGTTTTTTTAAAGCAATACTTAAGCCTATAGTGAGTGTTAGATAGTTACTTTTAGTTAGCTTGTAGTTAGTATATTTGCATTGCATTAATTATCGATGAAAGCAAACACGATATTTGTTTTATTTACAGTTCAAAGTTTACTTTTATTAAAACTTTCTATTTTATTACCCTGATAGCCACTGTGCTAATCAAAGATTGCAGATAAGTTTAAAATAAGTGTTTAAGTTATTAAGGGGCTTCAAGATACTTTAACTCATGTTGTATGTTTATATGTCTACCTATCTTTGTAATAACTCTTCATGTAAAGGTTCTTTGAATATGCAACCTGGTACGTAAGTGCCGTTTAGTCCATGGAAATTCTTCTTTACTTTAGGGTTATAAGTTTGAACGATAGTATATGTAATTCCATAAATGAATCAACTCTTAATATATGATATTCAAACATTACACAAATGTGAGTGCTGTTATAATAAAATTTCACTTTAAAAAAATATTTTGATAATTTTCAATCACCATTTTGAAACATTTTCTTAATCAAAAAAGGTTCTCCGACGGCTCATTATTTTCGTTTTTTGTCTATTTTGAAGAAATGAAATAAAAAATACGTAGTTTAATTGAAAAAACTGCAGAAAAATTGAAAATAAACAAAATATTGACATTTTTCACTATACATTGTATTATTTACGTGGAAAAATTGTTATTATTTATTTCAATTAATTTTTTTTATACCAGTGCTATTTGTAAGCAATAGGCAAAATAATAATGAATCACGCATATTTAACAATTACGTGGAAATTTTTAAATAAATCAAAAAACAGAATTCGAGTCTTAGTAAAATTTTTTTTAATTTCTATTTTTCATCATATATTTTTTGTCTTTAAAATATTTTTTACAATTCTTATTGAAATTGAATCAAGAAACTATTATTTCTTTCCAAAAGTTTTTTTTTTAAATATTTATGTTTTTTCAGTGAACTTCAAAATATAAATATATTTTTTCATATTCTACGTCATCTGATCATGATTCATACCATATTCTACTAAAGTTTTTCCCTGCTTTTTTATATGTAATGATTGTATCTCCTTTCATTGAAGGAAACACAAGATCGTTATCAAAACTATCACTAAAATTTTTTTTAATGTATTTAATGTTGGAATATCACCATCAAAATCTTCTTTAATTTCGTTAAGGGAAAATTGGCACTTGGATGAATTTGTTTAAAGTAATACACGCAGTAACTTATGAAATCTTTAGAATCTACACTCGATGTATGTCTACAAGATGTTGAGCTTGTCCCATCATAAAAAGATGACATGCACCTATTATGATAATAAGCTTGAACTTCATCTGATTCTTTGAGAAAATTCCGTCACTATGTTTGTTTTCCTATACGCAATTGTTTTGTTAAGTTCTGAACTTTCCATCGGAACTTAGTTCTAGGAATATTTTATATATAGGTATTAACGTTTTTTCGTATTTAGAATAGTTTTTGTATTTTTAAGCTCAAATTTCACACATTATAACTCTTTTAACACCGAACAATTTGTTAGTAAAAATTCATCTTCAAAAAAGGAAAGAAAAACGGCGAAGAGGTAACATGACAGGTAAACCTGTAACACTTACGCTGCGCCGTGAGCTGTTTACAATACATGTCGGTGAGGAAGACAGAAACACAGGAGACACAACACCAAGATACCTATTCAGTCTTGTCTGGTTGGGATACGATGCTTGTTGGTAAATTACGTTTCCTTGTCACACTTTACTGTAATGGGTTAGTTTGTTTATTTTATTCGTGTTCCGACGCCTTTATTATTAACTCAGTTTCATCTTAATGTATGTTTGAGTAAGTTTATTGTACAAGCATTAACCCTAGTGCATTAAACACGAGCAAAGAAAGAATGATGGTTCTGAATATTATTTTAAATTCTGGCTACCCAAGTTTTTTATATATTTTCAAAAAGTCTTTAACCGTCATTAAAACAAAATTTTCACAAAATTAACACATTTATTCTACTTTTTACACAACTTTAAGTAATTACTGAATATACAATGCTTCATTTATTTACAGTAATACTATTTTAATACATTTAATAAAAAAATTTAATTTGCTATCTTTGTACTAAGCAAGAACCTTTCCAGTACATACAGTATATTAAACGACCCTTGTAATTTTATGTTATGAAATACTGCACATCTAACAAAAATTTAATGAAATAAAGTTGTACATTATCAAAATCTTTAAAGATTAAGGAAATTGCAAAGTGTACTTTGTCGCCGCTATCAGGAGAATAAAAATTGATAGGTGGTTAAAATCTTTAAAAAAGCGTTGTATTCCACCTCTTGTATCACTTTAGCTCTTGAAAACTATTTCTAATGTCATAATTCAGTTCTTCTTGTTCTAATGTTGAATATGTATACATATACTCACAGCTATATATATATATATATGAGGTTTACTGCTAAGAAGCGTAAAATTATAACTATAGAAATTAGCTGATAAAAGCATTCAGTTATTTTCGTACGTTGTCTTTTTTTCAGTATAACCGTGTTTGTAACGTTTTAATGAAGCTAATAAGCATTAACGGTAGTCTGGATAAACTAAGAATAGAGTAAAAGAAAATAGATTGTATCTAATATTTTACTAACATAACATTAAAAGTGAGGTAATCTTCTTAAATACATTTATTACTAAGAACAAGCAAAATTACAAATAAGACAACATATCTATAGTTGGAATTGGATAAGGTAATGAGAATGTTGAGTTAAGCTCCACTTCACGTTCCTGTCAGTGCAGCGTCTGGAATCTGAATCAGGTGCGCAGGAGAGACAATGAGAGTACCATTTCACCTGGATCGCACTACATTATTTAGTGAATGTGTCTCTTATGTCAAAATGGCGTAGAGTTAATTTTGAGCTTCTTCGTTGCCGAATCTTCTGGGCCTCTTAATACTAACAGGCCCCTATTTTGTAGCAGACAAGCGATGGTTTTTAACATAATTCAGGTTTTAAGTACTACCAAGCTGACATTTTAAGGTAATATTTTCTTCTGAGGAAGCTTTGAATGCTAGAAAAAGAACACCAAATAATCTATACGTCTTATGCAATTAGAATACTTCAAGATGTCTTCCGGTGTTCTCAATATCAACATAGTATTTCACTGCACTTTTTACTATAGAACAATAGCGTGGTACAGTTATTATGGCAGTAATATAATTATTTATTCCATATATCTCATTTCATTAATTTATATATTGCAAGAAATGCATTTATATACTTCTCTAAGGCCAAATATAACATTAATATTTTTTATGACATTATTCTTTCATTGCCATGATTATTAAAATACTGTGCTGAATATTAAACTTTAATACGCAACTTTATAACACATCATAACTTAGCCACTCTGTGAAGCCAATTCAGATATCTTGGGGATCCAGATAGATGAAGTTCAGATAGTACAATTAAAATTAACTGACATTATAGTATTTTCTATCAGTTCAGTACATATTTACAGTGCATGTATACGCTTATTATCGATAATGTAAGGAAATAAACATCACGTTGTAAATAAAAAATTTACATAGTAATATAACAGTTATATTGTCCGACATTTGTAATACAGTACAGCAAAAACAGAGCAGAGATCTAAAGACGCGCCCTACTTGACAATAAAGAACACTTGGCATTTGCCGTCGAGCAGCTTTTATATCCGAGGCACCTACAATTAAGAAATATCGTAATTGTTTTAATTGCAGAACTGCTTATCCATTTAAAAGTTGCTTCGTTCCCCAAATATTGCTGCTATTACGTGGCATCGTATTTTGAATTTGTGGGTTATAAATAAGCTTTTTTGACTTAGTGACATACCTAAAACTTATTTATTGCCCCTTGAAGATATTAAAATATCTTGAATAAATTCATATGACGTAAAGTTTTAATTTATAAGGCAATGGCTTGAAGCCAGAGAGTGAAGTAACCGTTATGGGCAAAAAATGAAATAATAATATATTAGTGAATAGCCTTATACTTTCAGTAACACTTTGAAATATTTATGGTCGTTGTGTAGTAATGTTAGTCCGTATTATCTTAGTGAAAGCCCATACGCTATTACGGCGGAGCCATATGATAATTTTGAATTTAAAGCAGACATTTCTATCGTAAATATTATATTAGCGTTTATTGCTAAGGTATTGAAAGGGTACCCTAATTAATCACTGACTCTTATAAAATATTTAGCGAGTAAAGAGTCATTTCTGTTCAGGATACAATACAATAATCACACGTTATAGGGAGGGAGAATTGTTCTTATTTATAAATAAAACATATAAACCAAATTTTAATAAACATTTCATTTATCCTGCCGACCCTTGTGTTTTCTCTGACAGATATTATCGATTACCCAGTACATTTAAATTATTGTTAAATCAGGTAATAAACTATTTAGTTCTTAGAAGTCTACCTAACTTAAATAAAACCTAATTCCCGCCGTTGTAATCAACTTCTATCCAACATCCGTTATAGTGTTTAAATTATGCACTAATAAATATGTATATCATAATATTATAATTTGGTTATTACCTAAATTGTATGTTTTTTTGGTTTAAGATAACAGTTTTCAGTATTATAGGATATTTCATATAATAATGTAGTCTACTTATAAATACATATTTAGTGTCTTTGTATTTTCAAAATAACACATTTTTTGTGGCATTCAGTAGAGGAATTATTTATTCACATAAGTTGCGTTTAATTTACATGTTTACCTTAGTTATCCTTACTTTACTGTTAGATGAATATGTATCAATATGAATAAAGATATGTTATTATTATTAAATGTATAATAAGTAAGATGTTTGTAATCTTATTTCATTACTTAGTGTTAGGTATTCTACTGATATATTGTCTATAATATTTAATTTAGTTTTCGTTTGTTAATAAAATCTAGTTTTTTACAAGTATCTTATATGAAATGGCTACGATTTTGAAATTGTATAATACAATGATAAACATATATGAGATTGTATAAAAATATGAGACAAAAAAATAAATTATACAATGATGTTGATGACAAGATTAAATGTTTTTTAATGTAATTCAACTGAAGGTTACATAAATCTTCTTATAAATAATGCATACAAACTATGGCTCTCGTTTTTGTTCACTAGTTAAAAATTGAGTAAAAAATAAGCTAAAATATTTAAAAAAGTTGTTGCATAAATGGTTTAACTATGAATATAAACTCTTGAGGACAAATGAGATTAATAAAATGCTCTTATAAATTGCTTATTTGGAGACAGTATTTGTTTACGTAAAGTAAAAATGTATATATACACTTAATATATAAAGAGTACTGCTACACATCTTTTATTCATTCGTTTATCAGCACTTCATTAGCAGATCCCAGACAGGTAAATAATGGAGTTAATTGTTTGTGGTATGTTAAAGTTTGTTAGCCGTTAGCAATAGCCAGTCTGCTTCCACTCCTATAAATAACATTATGCGTTTCTCTAGGGGTATTGTTGTGTACATTAATAATAACTAAAACAGCCATCCGAATTCTCAGATATTATTTCAACATTCCAACTCGAGTAAGGGAAATGAACATATGTGTTTTAATAAATTTAGTATTCTAATTGAAATAAATACTCAATTATTTAAATTTTTCTGTTATTTCAGAATAATATCCTATATTATATTTTAAACAATATGACAGTATAAAGTTTATATTTCAGGTTTTATACCTGGAAAAAACATAAATGGGTTATTTATGTGTAAAATAACTGTCAAAAATTTAATTAATATAAATAATATGCTGAATAAAAGTCTTCTTTATTAATAATAACTGCCTAAACACTTCTAGTATTATTAAAAGTTACTTGGAGAAAACCCTAATCCAGCATAACACCAGCTGTTTCAGACGTAAATATCCACAACATGAAAATAAAAATGTACCTTTACCATTATTTACACATAGTAATCATATTATCGAGCGCACATAACTTGAAAATGAGTGTTATATTTGTATTCAAAGAACCACATCGCACTGCATTGTAGAGGCCGAGGTAGTGGAGCCTCTTAGTACGTGACTCGTACTCTTTGAGGAATTTGCAACTGGTTAATTACTCTATTGTCATCTAGCTTATTTAGATGTAATGATTGACCATCACTATGCTAAAAGGTATTTTTATTACTTTGTCATATTACTCATGAAAGTTATGGTTGACAATCGATATGTATGGATTATAGAGTGTGGGGAATTACAACTTTGTTATTTGTTCATTATTCAATGCCTCCTGGTAAAAAAAAAGAATCTTTGCCAGTCTATTGATTTAAGTGCACATAAAAATCTTTTGGCGCGTTCATGAAACATAATCGACATGTTCGATTAATAGTTTGATTACATGTATAAATATTTCACATGATAATTATCCATATAATTGTATGTAGATCAAAATTTTATTCTGCAACTCCACATTTCCATTAATGTAATCCATTTTACAGATGTCAAAATGGTCGCTGAAGTTCACTTAAATCTATTTCAGTAACATACACCCTCATCGTACTTGTTGATGTCAATATTAAAATTGATTCTAAACACATATTGGTTGTTTATTGGAATAAAAATATTGATACAAAGTACAGTAAAATTTATCTTACGATAGAATAAGTTTTGCCGTATAAAACCATAACTTTATTTTATTAAAAGATACGTCTTAATATCTGTTTAAAAAGGTGTGGAGTAGTTTTTTGTACTAAATATCATTAGTATCGTTTATACACATCATAATTATGATATAGTTCAGACCGATCATAGCCATGTTACTAAGTAAGAATTAATGTATCATACTTAAGAAAGTTGGCCTTAATCTTAGAACTTAATTAAAAATAACTGTTAAGTTACAATTATGTTTGACCTTAAATTCTTTGTATATAACAGGACTACGTCTATTACATACATTTATCTGATGTAATTATACGAATTAAATTAATTTAAAGTAATAATTAACATTATATTAGACTTTGAAACTACTAAGGACTACATAAATCACTATTAGACGGTGTTGACATTACAAATGTTTGATTACGCATCATAAACGCTGTGTATTATTGAGGTCCTTTCTACGATTAGTGAATACTGTACTGTAATAACTAGCAGTAATCATTCAAATCTGTATTGACTCATAACTTTTAAACTTCAGGAAATTTAACTATATTGCAGTTTGTACGTGATAAATAACGTACTCAATGTTAGA
The DNA here is from genome assembly GCF_021130785.1 of Homalodisca vitripennis. NCBI lineage: Eukaryota > Metazoa > Arthropoda > Insecta > Hemiptera > Cicadellidae > Homalodisca > Homalodisca vitripennis. The sequence goes on along the minus strand of NC_060212.1, from coordinate 80,804,815 downwards.
GTTCTTGTCTCGTTTAATTATTCAAATTTATAGTTAAGATAAAATATTCAGCAAACTAACCATGGATTAAATTGTATAATAGTTTACAAGGAAATAATAAGTTTACAATCTGATTTAAGTACCTTAACTAATACATTAATATAATGTAGATTCCAGTTTAAGTTAAATAATACGTATTATACTGAATGTGATAAAGTTTTGGAATATATTTCTTCATACTTAACTTCATTACAAACTTTATAATTGTATTTTATAATGTGAGGTGAAAATAGTTGAAAATTATACCTGATAAGTCAATTCTTAGTTATTTATTATGCACCTTTAACCTCCAATAGCTAACTGAATTCACATCAATATGATTAGTTTCAAAATTTGTGTTATAGTCTGGTAAATTTAGTCAAAAAATAGGGGTAACTTTGCATTAATTCCCAGAAAGCTGAGAATTTTCATACATGTAAGGGATACTATTGTTATGAAATTGTGAAAATTCCCCATCGATCCCATGTCTGCAAAAAGTTTTATCCAAGTTCAAATTTCACAAAAATAGGTTTTATGAATTTTTCAGCGAAACTGTTAGTTTTATGAAAAAATATTACAAAAAAATTGTAGATCATGCAATTATCTACATAAATGCTCCTTATGCTCTTTATCATAACACTAACCATTTTTTAGAAAAAAACAATTACAAACTTTCTTACACTGTATTGTCCATATAAGCACGACTAAGCTGCCTATGATATCATTGGGTGTGTAATATAAGTCAAATTATAAGTTTGCGTGACTAATACATTCATATTGATCGATAGTTCTGAGAATATGTTATTAAAAAAACGGAGTCCCTAATTTTAAGGGACCATGTGTCCTTTGAACAACATCTTCCTGTAATTCCAATGTTCAAGTGACCGTTCCGTCCACCTGCTATTCTTGAGGTCGCACCTAAATCACCGTTAATCTTAAAAATTCATTCGTAGTGAAAAAAATAGTTATTTCAAATATTCTCTGTTACATTTTGTATTGTATTCACTCAAATATGTCGCAAATGTGTTTTATTTGCACTAAACTTTTATCTTCAAGTGAATATGTTATTGTTGATCGCGGCATGAAGACGTTACGAGTACTTAACGTGAGTATTCAAGGGGGGTAATCACCTTACTGATTACTTGAAGAATGTAAATTCAACGACAAATCATGTGCAGTGTCGCAAGCAATACAATAGAAAGAGTACAATTGCAGCAGTAAAACGGCAACATGAAGAGAAATCAGCTAGTACCTCTCAAAAAGTCCTCCTCGTACTGGAGCAAATGTAAGTGAGCCATATTTTTCTTTTAAAACTTGTTGTTAATTTTTCGGCGACGAGTTGAGTAATACAAAAATAAAAAAGCACAGATCTCTCGTTGTAAAATTTGTAACATTACAACTCTTTCATTTTAAGACTCAGTTATGAAATTAACTCAGTCTTGTTCTGTTGACACCGCAAAAACTATTGTTGCTCGCATCGAGTTTGAACATTTAGTTACTGCTGAAGCTAAAAGTACCATAATGATTGCTTTGTATCATTTTTAAAGACGACCACTGGAGGCTAAGTCGACCGTCCTCAAGATGAAGCATTGTATCTCGCCATGGGGTAAAATATTTTCATATATTTAAAATAGTGATGACTACCAATTTACGTTAGAAGAATTAGAAAATATTTGTAAAAACCTTAGTGTTGATAAAAGAAAAATTAAATTACGATTGAAGTTAAATTATAGTAATAGAGTCATTATTACTCAGAAACTAGGACAATTAACATTGTATGTTTTCTTGTTAATTATCATAGTATTATAAATCAAGCTTAGATTGAAAAAACCTAAAGGCAAAGAAGATCAATGAAGGCCCTATCAACTGCGGCAGCAATTATTCGGGAAGATAATCAATCGGTTCAATCATATACAGTTTTTACTTGCTATGACTGGCTGTGATAAAAGTCGGCAATGTTTCGAAAGGGTAAAGTAAAACAAAATTGTTTTTATTACTTGTGCATAAGATTTCCAAGATATCAACTCTTAACCAGAAATTCGCTTTCTTCTGTCTGTATATGGAGCTCCAAAAAATTACTTTGATAGACAAATTACATTACTTATCTTTTGCAAAACAAACAAGTAATAAAAAACATGTGCAATTAGCTTGCCGTCCTCCAATCACAGCTTCCGCTCACCAACAGTTTTATCCTGTACATTACTAGGTTCAGGTGTGGCTTGGTAATCAACTAGACCCAGAATAATAAGGTTGGAAGGATGTCAATAATGCATTGGAACCAACCCACACACTTCTTTAACCTGCACCAGAAAACCTCCTTAATTCTTTTTTTTGCAACTGCAAAAAGGGGTATAAATTAAGACGCGGCTGCAAAAAAGTAGAATTATTTTGTTCACTAACGTGTACCACTTTGTCAAGGCCAATCGTGTTCAAATGTTGAATCTCCAACAGAAGAAAGTTTTTACATGAACGAGGAAACAACTGATGTATCGCTGTTAGTACAATTTACGTCTACTCAAGAAGATGAGGAAGAAGAAGAAAATAGAGAGAGAGAAGAAGATGGAGTGGAAGAACAGGAAATAATTAGTGACAATAATGATGAATAAAATATGTTTAAACCCAAGTATAACGGGACTTGTCATTCGAGCTGTACCTGATCGACAACGACCACACTAACAAGAGTGCAACGACTGAAAAGAAAAAGAATAACCAAAAATTCATTAAATTTTACTGGTCTATACCAGTAAAATTTAATGATATTCCACAGTCTATACTGTGGAATATGCCTACCGGGGAAACAACATTAAAAAACTCGCGCTAGGTACACTACCTCATAGATGGCGTGGAAACGTGTCCATATTATAGACAATACAGCTTATGAAAATGTTGTAATGCCTTTTTCTCAAAAATGGTTAGTGTTATGAAAAAAAGCATAAGGAACAAGCATGATCTACCATTTTTGTTTTAAATATTTTTTCATAAAACTAACCGTTTAGCAGAAAAATTCAAAAAACCTATTTTTGTAAAATTTGACATTGAATATACAATTTTGCAGACATGGGATCGATGGGGACTTTTCACAATTTCATAACAAAGGTGTCCCTAACATCTATACAAATTTTCAGCTTTCTGGGAATTTTTGCATGGGTCAATGTCTAAATTGACCGGACTATTATACGGTGAAGCTGTTAGGAAATACCTGACCAAATAAAAGAAAGGATAAATATAAAATATTTGTATATCCAACATATAACAAAACACAATCGTATATCCGTATAGGAATAGTGTAATAAATTAAATTTATTTGAGATTGTCTTAATCTCATGGATATAAAGTAACAAAATCCATCCCTGTAAAATGGTTACAAATTTAAAATTATTTAATAAAAAAAAACAATTATTTTATATAGTTAAAATACGTCAAATGTAATGCTATGAGGTGTATTCAGGGTATAAGGAAAATCATTATATTTATGAATATATAATTATATGTTTTGTAGCCTCTTCATATTCTGTGTAAAATAATATCATATGTAACTGAATCATTACAGTCACATTAAATTGTAATTTGAATACAAGGGCATTTTAAATACACGTAATCAATTTTAAATGTATTCTTACTTATACCGTAAGTTACAAGCATTCAACGTCCAATCCAATTTAAAGTATTTTACGTAAAACAATATTCTTTGGATAGGCTGATTCTCTTTTAATATTGTTTATTCTGTCCGTCCTCACGGGCCGCTAGCCCTTAACAAAATATGTAAAAGATTAATTGATCTATTATGATTTATTAACGATATAAAATTACCGTTAATTGTATTCTAGGTTAATTACTGAGAAGATAAGTGTTGCAATAACCCTGTGCTACATTTTTTATGCTTCAATTCATGTATACTTAACTGTATAGTTTTTGTCGAGTGGTATATGTCACCTAAGATTGAAACTCCATATGAGCATTCTGTTGTAAATTGTTATTGTTTGGAGTTTTTATCTAATTATAGAAACAGTTACAACCTAAGTAGCCTATAAAACGTACAAATATCACTCAGTGTTATTGTTTCATGCCAAGCGGAGGCATAGGAACGATCCGGTGTCATTTTATTTACTGGGAATAAGTTTACCGACACAGTTATGATCTAGGCTAAGTGGCAGATAGTAATAATAGGTAGCATTATAACAAGCATGCGCTGAACATTTCTACTCCTTACTGATTAGAATTCTCCGTTACTTATATGTTAGTTAAAGTTTTTGCACGAAATGGGATATCTGCATTCAAGAATAATATTTTAATACAAATTTAACTTATTTTTTACTACCAAACTAATTACACAGCTAATATTGCACTAACCGTGTATCTCAGTGTACGCGCAAAACATGGAAGTCATGCAAAATCACCCGCTTATATAAGAACCAGCAAGCTGGGAAGTACACAGTGGCAGTGCCTGTTTTACCTGTCCAGGTCACGGAGGTACACACTCTCCACTGTACTACAAAAAAAGTTTGTAACGAAATTTATTACTATTTTATAACCAATTAATGTCATGTTAGTAAGAGTTACGTTTCTACATGGAACAGGTTTCATTGTTTTTGGTCAGATTTTTTAAGTCTAAGGACTTTAAATTAAAAATACCTATTTGGAAAGACGTTTTATAAAGTTTTTATATACGTTTACAAGTATTTTAATAAACTCTTTGAGTTTATTAAAAGGATGTTTCTCATACTTTATTAAATATGAGGCAGGATAACGTATTTATTGTAGAATACGTCTCCATTGATCAAGGAAATATGTTAAGGAATTAGTATTTTTAGTCATTTAATTGACTTCGATATTAGTTTCTTTTTCATCACTGATTTGGGCTCTTTTCCGATGAAGAAAATATATATCTCTGAGAAGCCTACTTTTGGGAAAACACAACTAACTTGGGTTACATAACTGTCTCTAAATGTAATAATAAAATTTAAAATACAATGTCAGTTATATTTAGACTGCTAGCATTTACCTGTTTTGCACGTAATTTATCTCACATTGCACGTTTGTGACCACTGCTGGTTCGAGTGAATTATATTTCAGACGCTAATAGTAAGTTTACCTTATTGTCACAATATGAAAAATACGCAAAAATTTTATATTTATTGCCACTGGAATCTTTTTCGTTCTTAGTATGTTTTCTTCCATAGTTTATTTTATTCAGTTTGCCGATTACAAAAATATATAGCACAGATCAGGGAAGCCTACTTATGTCAAAAGTGAAGTATTGATTTGATTTTTATCAGTCTTTACAATTATATTAAGAACTACACAAAAACATGTTTTTTACATCTATCGCTTAATGTTCAATTACAGTTTGTAGTTAATGCACATTAAAATTGACACTATGCTTATGTTTCCTGACAACCTGAAAAGTATGGTTAAGATTTTCTAACATTTAGTGATGGACATAGGTTATTATTTCAAAAGCAACCACCAGCAAACTTTTCTCTAACACTGTTTTTGACGACTGCTTTAAAGGCAATCTTCGGTAATTGTAGGAAATTCTTTAGGATCAGTATTGACCTAATCGGTTACATTTTAAAAGTAATAAAAATAATGGTTATTACTTGCACATTCACGCTCACTATAGATTTTAACAAATTAAAAATAATAAACATTATACAAAAAAATAGTTTTTGACATTTGGCAGGCTCATTCAATTAATATTACACATCTTCTGCGATTAAGATGTGATATTCGATACTTTAAAAACAAGTAGGGCACAGCACGGAGGGATTTCCAATTATCAAACGGCCTATATTCATGCCAGGAACTGTAAGTTTGTCCATGTAAAATTTGAATACAATTGGTTGTGTAGTTTACGCGTCAATTAACTTTCGCTTTAAAAATTATAATATTATATAAATATATTATTGATGACACTCTTACAATGTACACATGTATAGTTCTGGTACAAAACAAAAAAATTATATAATATTGTTATGATAATATATAAGTCCCCTATCTATCACAGTTGTAATGGAAGTTAAAAGCCACCTGCCCTCGGCCTGATAATGAATAAGTCGTCCCTTTATGATCCGCGGGTGTGAGGATAATCGTCTTCATAAAATATTTAAACCCAACAGGATTATAATTTAAATATGTCAAGGAAATGCTTGAAGGTGTTAAAGTGGCGGCTGTTTGCTAAGATTACGGCTAATGGGACGATATTGCCAAGGGGCTGACGGGGATTACAGCATCACTAAAGCGGGCGTGAACCTTTATCTGTCTAAACTTTTACACAATCTTTAGCAACTAATCATAAAGTAAGTGTTTCTAGTTAGTTTCTTTACCGGTACGTAACTTTATAAAGACTATTTTCACAAATATTTCATTGAAAGTTTAATGACATTATACACTCTTAAAAATGTATAAGGTTTTAAATTTGTAACTTTGGTATGTCCATATAATCAGATTTATTTTAATATTATTTCTTTAATTAGGTATTTTTAAAGACTGATTGACTGATTTCTTTGATTGTTTAATTCGTAAATCTGTGAAAGGTAACTGATTTGTGGTTGAAATTGTAAAGTAAAATATAATTAAACTACTGGCATAACCCAGAACATGTTACTGTAACATAGGCAGTTTTTTACACCATACACTTAAAAAAGCACCTTTACACCCAGCGTATTTTGGAAATGTAATTATGGGTTGATTACATGAGTACGATTATAATTGGGTTCTTGTGCAAGTACATTTTATAGGAATAAAATGGGTTTTTATCCTCTCGTGAAATGAAGAAAGTTCGTCAGACTGTTAGGAACAGACTCTTACATCAGGTAAATTGTGTTTTACGTCGCGTAAAACTTATTGGGCTATACTTTGTTTGATTAAAAATTTATTTATTTCGCGATGATTGTGTTAACTTCATTGCTTCCCTTAGGACCAAAGTAAAGATATCTCAACACGCTCACCCAAATATAATTGAGATGCACTAACATCACAAATAAAAATGGGATAGGATTTAAGTATATATAAAATAATTTCTTTGCAAGTCTTTTAATGGGAATTCTCAACTTTATAAGTATGAACCCGAGTATTGTGCGGATACTAAAACAAAGAGGAGGGGGGATAGAAATAAAATTTCTTCACAACTTGCTACGGTTGTATATTTTGATTTAGGTTACTTTAAGCCAATACATTTATATATTCACTAACGACCTTGATATAAATCTGGTCATTTATCATCAATTAGATTTTTTTTCTTTTAGTTGTCTATTGAACGTGGGAGTTTTTTTTAAAGTGAGAAGTGCCTTATATATATATATATATATATATATATATATATATATATATATATATATATATATATAAGGCACTTTGAGATATACAGTTTAAAAAAAAGCTCTCCTACACGAATTAATGTGCGTATTTGCAACATTGTAGTTAATTTGTAAATTATATTAATGAATACCTATATTAACATATTATCATACAGGGATTCATGTAACTTTATGAAACGCCAAATTTAGTCATTTTTGTTTAAGCCGGTAGGTCGAGTAGTTACATTTTGGAATCTAATGTATATTAATTATATATAGTAGTATTATGAAAAGGAATAAGATATGTATATTTTATAATTGTATATGGCTTTTATAATTTATGCGTTTTTGTTAACAATAGAAGATAAACTTTGTGAATATAAACTAATAAGGAAAACTGTCCTTTAAAGAAAAGTTTGGCCAAAGCTAATTAAACTATCAATACTTTTCAGCCTTAAACTAAACAGTTTAGTATGGACAAAGAACTTTCTGTGACCTCGTAATAGATTTAATTAAATATAAAGTATCAAAAAGTTGTATGGAAAAGTTATATGTGTACTAGTTAACTATATCAGTTTTAAAATTGTAAAAAACAATAATTTAGGGATGCACTAAATCGTGTCTTGGATTTAACTGTAAAGTTTTATTTTAGTTCAGCTTATTTTATAATTTCTTTGTAAATGAACCAAAAAAAATATATCTGTTCTTATTAAAATTTCACAATTTATTAAAAAACTTTGAATTACGAAATGTTAATTGAAAGCGATTAGCAAATGTGTGATTCGGTATCTTGTATTAACGGTTTTCATTGCATTGGGAGGTCATAAATATTAGTAGTAGTAAATATATATTATATAACGATAACACTTTACCAAAAAACATATAATTAAGGATTTTTTACTCCTATATATATATACGGAGTTTATTGTAAGTTACTATCTAACAGTTTGTATAATTATTTAAGCAAGCACTCAAATTATTAAGTGCCTAATACATCTCTACTCAACAACTCCCACATCAGTGTCAGGGACGTGTTAGTGAACTGTTGCCAACAACTTCACCAAACAAATTAAATACGCACTTTGAAGGATCAAACTTAATTGCGTGTTCGATGACTGATGATCCAAAGTTTATAATAATTATAGTTTTTTAAATCAGTTAACCATCATATTTAGGGAACCCAAATGACAAAATCATTACTTCTTAATTTTACGTAGGAACTGAAATTAGACAACCCAAAACTATACGTGGCATCCATGTTTACAAGTAACGGCCATCTTTTTCCAGTATGTATGGAATTTGCATTTAATTTTCAACTGCGATTAGGAATACAGTGTAATATGTCTGTTAAAACTTTTAAAAATATATTCTGTTAAAACTTATTTGCTAATTAAGAAATAAATAAGCTTTTAAAACTTGTTTACAGAATATAAAGCATGTGATCATTTATGAGACATGTAACAAATTTGTCCTGTGAGGAGTTAGATTTTATTTAAATCAAATATTGAATTTTTTTGAATTTATTTATCTGCAAACTAAACTATGAAATATATTTATATCTGATACTTTAAATATGTTTTTTAATTGTCGGTCAAATCTTTAGTTCATAGAAACCGGCTGTTTTAGTGGAATTAGTTACATGAAATATGCAGTATTGAAATGACTGAATGTTTGCTACACTGATAACTACCTCAATAACAAATGTACTGGAACACAGGCAGCAGACGGCTGGTACCAGCTGAGTAAATACATAAACAAAACATAAATGTAAATTCTTTAGTGCTTTGCTCTGTTGTAATTTGTTTAACTTTTTTTCGTTATAAAAAATGTTAAGAATACAGAATTGGAGCAATAAATGGAATATGCAGAAGGTGTAGTTAACCTATGAATACAGGTACAGCTAAAACTCCTACAAGTTCATCTTAGATATTCCGTTCATCAGGAATAAAAAGGATTCAATATTCTAATGGACATTTTATTCTCAGTTGCAAGTTGAGTTTTAGTTTTTAAGCAATGTACTGTAGAAGTGGGTTAGGTCTCAGAGAACTAGATAATAACAGACATGGTTTTGCAATGTAAGCTTCGTGAATTCAAAGCTTCTGAACGTATTTTACCTCAAAATTTTGTCAAGATAGACTGCTAAATCTGTTGAAGCAGTAACAGTGCCTGTTAAACTTACCACGTCTATCTACTGTTGTGAGTACGAAGCTGTTATGAATTAAGCTCTAACCAATCTAACAAATGTCTATGCACCAAGGAAATGCAGATCCTATAGAATAAACTGATGGACCCACTGACATACCAGTAGCTTTCTATTGTACACGTAAGAAAATAGCCTTATATAACAAAAATCATGTTAAACATGTATAGAATAAAAAAGTCTGTACATTAGGTATATCATAAAAGAAATTGGCCAGCAGGAATTGCAACAGTGCCGCTGTGGCGATTTTCAATCGTCACGAAGCTACACGAATGTAATATTTAAGAAATTTTTTGTTTTTAAAAAACACATCCTGCTGTTTTTCATAAATTACGTTATGGAGATTTAACTGGTTATTGGCCAGGATATGAAGAGCATATAAAAAAAAGGATGGCTCCAACATTTACGAAGCATGAAGCAAAATTAGGTATAGCTCTGATCTAAGATTTTGTATTTAAGGACTAGAATATTCAAATAAGCCACTTCCCTCCCGTACGTCTTGGTAATTTTGTAGAGAAAGATTTGTAGATAAGATAGTTGGCGGTTTCATTAGATGGCTAAAAACATCTAAAAGATGATTTTTAGTATGTTAAACAATGCATGGTTAACATTAATCTAGTATTACAGATAGTTATATAATAAATTATAACTTAAAAAGTAGTAGCGTTGAGAGAAAATGTCATAACTTAATCCATAATTGTGTTGAAGAAAATCCCGTGAACACATAAATACATTTATACTATTTTCGGCCTCTTGATAGTGACAGCTAATTTAAGGTAATGATTATTAAAAGCAAATTATTATTTACAGTTGGATAAGTAGGTCCTTCCAGCCGTTATTTTGAGAATAAATTGATTCAAGGTGCTTCAGCACTCAAGATATCTTTTAGTTTAATAAACAGTTAGAATGTAAAGTGTCAGGGGCGGCCCGTGATATACGCGAACTACGCGGCCGCGGGTGGCGCCGCGAGGAGAGGGGCGCCGTGGGGGCGCTGTGCACGTGCTCCCTGCACTGACTAATGCACCGCTACCCGATACACACGCCCCACCCCTTACGCGAGTGACATGGAACCGTCCGCATGACTCATATGTCTATTTCTGTTCGCAGTCTGAGTCTCGCAGTTACGTTACGGTCACTGTTAGCGCCGCTTCGCAAGCACCCTCGCCGTGACAGCTGTCTGTCTTACTATTTTATATAATTACATTGATGTGCGTTGTACTGTAGTAAAATGTAAAATTAATGCCGTTTTTAATTAACACGAAATGTCGAGCAAGAAAAAAAACATCTGGAGCATTTAACCGCAAAAGAAAGTTGCAGCAATCTAAAGAAGATGAAAAGCAGTGTAAAGCACTGCAAAGGTTTTTAACAAATCCACCATTATGTGCGAGTGCATCAATAAGCGTAGAGACAACCGAATTAGATCATGATGTTGACAATAATTTACCAATAACTGAATCTGAGGTTCTGCCTGGACCGTCAACCAGTCAATTCCATAGTTATCTAGCTACAGAAACACCATTTCCACCATCAAATATTGATTGTGACGATTCTGTAGCCGCCACCAAAGTTGTGGATGATGATTTATTAGTTGATACAGTGATGTCATCGTCATCTTTATCTACGTCTGTTGTTACGCATAGTCAACAAGTCATTGAAATTGTAAGTTGGCTTATTTAACTTACTTAGCATTTTTAGGATAAATAGGTCCAGCAATAACCTTGGCTAACTTAGTTGGATTATTAATCATGAATATGATATGATTAGGCCTACCGTTTCAATATGGTGGCCGCAAACAAAAAACACACAAATGTTTAAGCCCTTATTTGACTTTTATTTAAACGAATTTTTATTTTATACCACCATAACATAGATAGGTGTAAAAGATGTTTTAAAAATGTTTACTATATTTTAGTTAAACCTAAATAGGAAGGCCTATTTATTATAGACTATAATAAAATATAGATATAAATATTGCATTAAATATTTGAAATCCTGAAAAGGGTAATTTAACAGAGTTATCACACGTCATACATCTCTTGCGATTACACCACGATGCCAACTATAATGTTTTGTTTTGTCTTCCAGGAACCGAACAAGGACACAAACACATTACCTGTGATTTCAAATGATTGTGGGAAGTGGCCACCCAAAATAAATGACGAGGTACGGAAAGTGCTTGTTGAACGAGGGCCTCAGCAAGTCACTGACAAAGAGTTTCCTGCGGACAGTAAAGGTAGGAGATTTTCTTCAAATCATTACACAAGGAAGCTGTGCAACGGAGAACAAGTTCACAGAAATTGGGTACTATACTCAATATCGAAAAATGCAGCATTTTGTTTTCCTTGAAAACTGTTTGGAAACACGAATTCTCTTCTTGCTAGTGACCAAGGGTATTCTGACTGGCAAAACCTACACAAGACTTTGACCAGTCACGAGAAATCTTCTGCTCATGTTAAAAACTGTACGTTTTGGCGTGAACTCTCTGTACGTTTACGATTAAACAAAACAATTGACGAAGAACATGAAAGACTTATCCATGCTGAAACTGAACATTGGCACCAAGTCCTGAAACGATTACTGTGTATATTACAGTTTTTGGGGACACAGGGGTTGGCCTTTCAAAGGAAAAAGGATGTTCTTTTTGAACGTAACAACGGAAACTTTTTAAAATTGGTAGAACACATAGCAAAGTTTGATGTTTTTATGGCTGACCATGTGAGAAGGATCAAATCAAAAGAAACACACGTTCATTATTTGAGCAAAAATATCCAGAGCGAGTTCATTCTGTTCTTGTCAGCCAAGATCCAAGATAAAATCTTGCAAGACCTACAGCAAGCCACATATTATTCGATAATATTATACTGCACTCCTGACGTTAGCCATACTGAGCAAATGACGTTTGTGATAAGATTTGTGAAGATTACTGAAAATGAAGATGTGGTAGTTAAAGAACATTTTTTAGGTTTCATTCCTATTAAAGATTCATCAGGTGAAGGTCTCACAGAAGCATTATTGAAAGAACTAAAGGAACGAGGAATTCCTTAACTGGTAACGTGAGTGAATGTAACATGATTGGTAACGTGGGGTGTCTCAGCACCCCCAATTTTTTGTGGTTTTTTATTACTAATAGCTCGTTTTTTATGTTAGTTCTTCATTAGATCAGTTAGGTTGATCAATAAAAAGACTGTAGTTTTGTATTTAAAAAATTATATTTCATTAAACAAATTTTTATACTAATTTTACAAAAACTTGGATTTTTTAGTAAGTTTTAGTATATACAAGCAATAAACGCCCATGAAAGTGTAACTACCATATACGAAACATGTGGTTTTCTTAAATTACATATTTATTCAATAGTAAAAATATTAAAAAAAATACTAAAGTACTTGATATAATTACTAAGTTCAGTCCATATTTAGTCCAAATTTTACATTAAAATTTAACTGTCGGATTCTTCTGTAAAGTTATCCGGAGGTTCAAGGCAGGGCTCACAGATGGTTTTCATGTGTGTATTACACATAGGCTTATTACATTTGTAGCATGTTGTCTTAACCTTCATATCCTTCATCCTGGGACAAACTGAGCACCTTACCTTTCGACCAGGAACGGGAGCAGCAGGTGGAGGTACATCATCAAGCTTAGCTCTCTTTGCTGCTCTCTTCCGTATAGCTTTAGGCAAGCGGCTTGTTGTAGCTCTTAACGTCACTTGGTCGTCCACAAAACTTAATCCTAGCTCTTCTAGGAAGCTTTTACGACTCAGCTTATTTTGAGGTACGTTGCTATTGAATAACACCAAACTATTTACACCTGCTAGGTCTAAAATTCTAAAAAAAGCACTAAAGGCCAGCGGTTAGTTTTTCTTGATGTAGAGTATGTCGTACATAGTTTATCAACAACGTCTACTCCACTTTTTGTCATGTTATAGAAGGTTATTATATTGGGCTTGTTGTCGTCTCCAGTACTTTCATCGATTGAGTCATCTTCCAAGTGCATGGTTGAAAGAAGCACAACGACCTTATTTCTTTTTGGTACGTATGAAACGATTGTTTTATCTTTCTGATATGCAAAAATTGAAGACTTCAAAGGTCTATTTTTACTAATAAGTTCTGGAGGTAACTCCTTTTTGTTTTTTTTTTAAAGTCCCTACTAATGTTACATTTTGTGTTAACAATAAATCTGCCAAGGGAACACTGGTGAACCAATTGTCGGTAGTTAGTTTTCTTCCTGTTCCATGAATGGGTTGAGACAAACGCATTGATACATCAACTGTACTGTTCGATACCTGAAATGGTCCATTGGGTTGTTTCGGCACATAAACCTCAGAGTTCAGAACGTACCATGTTCTAGCATCTACCAATGAGTACACCTTTAAGCCATATTTGGCCGGTTTGCTAGGAATATAAGTACGAAATGAACATCCTCGAAAAAAAAACTAGCTGCTCATCCAGAGTACAGTATTCAGAAACACTGTAATATTTCTTACAGTTATTATTGAACATTTCAAAAATTTCTCGGAATGCACTTAGCTTGTCCTCTTGCTTTCTAGCAGGCCGAGTGTTTATGTCATCAAACCTGATGTATCTCAGTAAAAATCTAAATCTCTTCAAATTCATAGTGGTTTGAAAAATATCAATCCCTAATCTGTCAACATTGCAAAGATCGTCAAGATTTTGATGACCAGATTTGACTAATCCACTGAGAATTAGTAGCCCAATAAATGCCTTAATTTCTGTAACGTTGGTTTTATAAGTACTTCTGTCGCTTTTATTTTTTTCTGAGTCTTTTTCAATTTTTATGTTAGTGTACACTACTATTTTTTCAATGATATCGTCATTTATAAATAATGAGAAACACTCCTTAGGAGTTTTACTGTTTTTACCTGCAGCCCGCACTCCTGGTAAATGTGTCACAATGTTTTGCTGCCGTGTCCTCACATTTCTGGGCAACGCATGTTTCCTCCACTTAGTAAGATTATCCTTGCCAGTGTATGTTGGGTCGTCGTTGGTAACAACCACCGGTTCTTCATCTCCAGATTGCTCAGATTCTGAAAGATGGTCAGAAAGTTCAACCTCATCCTCTTCAGAATCTTCATTTGTTGAAGAAGCAGCTGACTCACTCGCATCTTCAACCTCCTGAAGGAGCCTTTGTATTCTTTGGCATTCTTCTTGATCCATACTGCAACATAAATCAGAAGCTATAAATATAAATACTATTTATGTAGGATTAGATTAAGTTAAACAGATTGTAAAGGTTAGGTTCGTTATCATGCAAAATTAACAGTAATTTAATTCATATATTTTAACTATTATGCACAGGATTTACACTTACTTCAATAAAAATAGAATAATCCGTCCAGCAAAAAGTTGGAACACAATTAGTAACGTGGGGTGTTAGCGACACCCCAAACACTTTTTGAGGTTATGACGGACAAACACGTGCAGCGAACTTAGTGGCTCAACTGAATATCGGATGTCTGCAAGGTCACAGGAAGGTACTTGGAGCGTCCCGACTGCTGCCAACCTAGGAAAAAAAATATTCCCACATTTAGAGTAGTGGGGTGTTTTGTAAAAAACATGAGGGGTCAGGGCTATGATAATGGTTTGGCAATGAAGGGAAAGCATGTTGGAGTTCAGAAGAGGATCCTTGATCTAAATCCTAGAACATTGTATGTTCCATGTGGAAACCACTCCCTGAACTTGGTAATTAACGATGCAGCTCTGTCTTGCAATAGTGCAGTAGACTGTTTCAGCACCATACAAGAAATATATAACTTTTTTTCTAGTTCTACTCAAAGATGGAGTATTTTGCTGAAAAACGTTTCGAGTCTAACAGTCAAACCACTCTGCAACACTAGGTGGGAAAGTAGAATTGAGGCATTATTACCCTTGAGGTACCATATTGAAGAAGTATATGATGCATTATATGAAGCTTCTGAAGACAAAAACCTTGATGCATTTGGTAGACATACTGCCGTAGGACTACTATCTTCTTAAGAGTGTAAAATCATTTTTGGAAACTATGAGATCTGAAGAAGGACTAAACAGCGTCATTACTGATGCAAAGGAACTTGCAGAAAAAATTGATGTTGCAGGTGACTTTGAAAAAGAAAAAACAGTTAGACCAAGAAGAGTTAAAAAAACAATTTTCTTACGAGAGTGAAGATGAAGCTGCAAGTTCTGGTAATGATTTGTTTAAAGTAAATTTCTTCTTTGTTGTGCTTGATAGAGCAATATCCTCGTTAAAGGAGAGATTTGAACTGATGGAAAACCATAGTGAAGGTTTTAAATTTCTCTATGATATTGCTAGCTTAGAAAAAGCATGGAGTGAATCAGAGTTAAAGAAAGCCTGCAAACACCTTGAAACAGTTTTGAGCGGTGGTGATGGAGATGACAAACCAAAAGAATATGACATTAACGGAGATGAGCTGTTTGATGAGCTTCAAATCTTTGGACCAATGCTGCCCCCTACAAGTCACCCAGCTGGAGCGTTGTCTTTTATAACCAAACGTGGTTATGTGGATACTTTTCCAAATATTTTTGTAGCATTGAGAATCTTGTTAACGCTGCCAGTATCCGTGGCCAGTGGCCAAAGAAGTTTTTCCAAATTAAAACTGATAAAAACTTACCTACGATCAAATTTGAGCCAAGAACACTTAAGTGGTCTAGCAACCTTGGCGATTGAAAATGATGCCCTAAATGAAATGGAAACTGACATTCTACTGCAAGAGTTTTCAAAATTAAAAGCCAGACGAATTCCTTTTTAATTGCAACATTGAGTATCTTAATTGTAATTATTAGGCTATTATTTTTTAATTTGAATTGTCTGTAATGCAACCTGACGTTTAACAATGACTTGTACACACAATATTGATTGTAGACGATTTTGTGTTTTCCATCATACATCACACAACTTAAACTTAATAATGTAATGTATCGTAATTGTAGTCTACAATGTGTCACTGTATTTGTAAATGAACACTGGTAAATAAACATAAACGCTGGTTTGTCAGCTATTTTTTTTCTCCTAATTCGTTCCCCTTTATTTACTATTTAGGTACAAGGTATGTGACCTTTACCGTTCTACGGTGTAGTGTATGACGGTTTATCGGGGGGGGGGCGCCAAAACTACTGTTTGCTTACACTATAAAATTAGCTAGGGCCGACCCTGAAAGTGTTTATCTCTGAAAAGTACTTATCTTAGTGATGTACCACTTTAAAACCAAGAAATTTAATTTCTCTTCTATTATTTTAATTTTGGTAAGCGAATAAGCGAAAGCGTTTATTTATATTTAATTAAGTTCGGCCCTCATAAGTTTCCCTGTTGAAGAAAATCAATTAAACCAATAAACACATTTATACTATTTTCGGCCTCTTGATAGTGAGAGCTAATGGATGGTAACGGTTATTAAGAGTAAATGATTATTTACAGTTGGGTAAGTAGGACCTTTAAGCAATTATTTTGAGAATAAAGTGATTCAAGGCGCTTCAGCACTCAATATATCTTTTAGTTGAATAAACAGTTTGAATTTAAAGTGTTTATCTCTAAAAAGTACTTTATCTTAGTGATGTACCACCTTAATACCAAGAAATTTTGTTTCGTCATCAATTATTTCAATTTTGGTAAGTGTATAAGCGAACGCGTTTATATTTAATTAAGTTCGGCCCTCATAAGTTTCCCTGCGTAAAAATATTCACTCTTTCTTTGTATGTGATCTAATTTACTGAATTCAACATATCCGGTTGTGAAAATGTAACAGGTTATTATATAGAAAAATATTATATAAAAAAATTCTTTCTTCAAGACACTATTATATCAATCCTTGATTATTTAGCCAAAATGAGTCTGCATTATGAGTCAAAAACTTTTAAAATAATATTTATACATAGACAGTAAATTTGGCATTCCTATATAGACTAGAATGACTTCTATGGATGTTCCTGTCCAACCATAGAGTTGGACAGAGCATTATTTTAATTTATCACTTAGTAGGCTGACACAATTTTCATTTAATCTACCGATGGATTGCTACTATCTCTTTTCTGTAAGATCGTTTTTAAGTCCCTCTACTATAATTTATCTCAAGAATGCAATGAGATATATTCTTTCATGCAATGATATATATTCTTTCATGCAACCTCAGCGAAGGCTGTTACGTGATAAATTTTGTAAGTGAATAACAATAACATCTTCCATAACTTTAAAAGTTAAAGCTTTGCGAGGTCAGAATTTTTAACACTTTTAGACTTACATATTAAAATTAAACTTTTATTCATTACTAAGTTTTTATATTATATATATATTTATTATATATGTATACAATAGGCTGATCTTCTTTTCAGCAAATCGCTGAGTAATAAGGAATTGTTTATGTCTTCTTATGAAATTTTAAATCTTATTTAAAACGTAAATAGTAAGGGCAAACTAAAGTTCAATAAATTACGTCTTTGATGTTTTATGCACGATTAATACTAGACTTGGTTATTTTATTTTTTGACGTGCCCTGTGACTGACAGATATTCGGACAGAGAGAACGATTCTTTAAGAAGACATAAACAATTCCTTATTACTCAGCGATTTGCTGAAAAGAAGATCAGCCTATTGTATACATATATAATAAATATATATATATATATATATATATATATATATATATATATATATATATATATATTTATATATAAAGTAAAAACTTTGTAATGAATAAAAGTTTAATTTTAATATGTAAGTCTAGAAGTGATAAAAATTCTGACCTCGCAAAGCTTTAACTTTTAAAGTTATGGAAGATGTTATTGTTATTCACTTACAATATTTCTCGCGTAACAGCCTTCGCTGAGGTTGCATGAAAGAATATATATCATTGCATGAAAGAATATATCTCATTGCATTCTTGAGATAAATTATAGTAGAGGGACTTAAAAACGATCTTACAGAAAAGAGATAGTAGCAATCCATCGGTAGATTAAATGAAAATTGTGTCAGCCTACTAAGTGATAAATTAAAATAATGCTCTGTCCAACTCTATGGTTGGACAGGAACATCCATAGAAGTCATTCTAGTCTTTATAGGAATGTCAAATTTAGTGTCTAAGTATAAATATTATTTTAAAATTTTTTGACTCATAATGCAGACTCATTTTGGCTAAATAATCAAGGATTGATATAATAGCGTATTGAAGAAAGAATTTTTTTATATAATATTTTTCTATATAATAACCTGTTACATTTTCACAACCGGATATGTTGAATTCAGTAAATTAGATCACATACAAAGAAAGAGTGAATATTTTTACGCAGGGAAACTTATGAGGGCCGAACTTAATTAAATATAAACGCGTTCGCTTATACACTTACCAAAATTGAAATAATTGAAGACGAAACAAAATTTCTTGGTATTAAGGTGGTACATCACTAAGATAAAGTACTTTTTAGAGATAAACACTTTAAATTCAAACTGTTTATTCAACTAAAAGATATATTGAGTGCTGAAGAGCCTTGAATCACTTTATTCTCAAAATAACGGCTTGAAGGTCCTACTTTATCCAACTGTAAATAATCATTTACTTTTAATAATCATTACCTTCCATTAGCTGTCACTATCAAGAGGCCGAAAATAGTATAAATGTGTTTATTTGTTTAAGTGATTTTCTTCAACAGGGAAACTTATGAGGGCCGAACTTAATTAAATATAAACGCTTTCGCTTATTCGCTTACCAAAATAAAATAATAGAAGAGAAATTAAATTTCTTGGTATTAAAGTGGTACATCACTAAGCTAAAGTACTTTTCAGAGATAAACACTTTACATTCTAACTGTTTATTAAACTAAAAGATATCGTGAGTGCTGAAGCGCCTTGAATCACTTTATTGTCAAAATAACGGCTGGAAGGACCTACTTATCCAACGGTAAATAATAATTTGCTTTTATTAATCATTACCTTCCATTAGCTGTCACTATCAAGAGGCCGAAAATAGTATAAATGTGTTTATATGTTCACGGGATTTTCTTCAACACAATTATGGATTAAGTTATGACATTTTCTCTCAACGCTACTACTCTTTAAGTTATAATTTATTATATAAATATCTGTAATACTAGATTAATGTTAACCATGCATTGTTTTACATATTAAAAACCATCTTTTAGATGTTTTTAGCCATCTAATGAAACCACCAACTATCTTATCTACAAATATTTCTCTACATAATTACCAAGACGTACGGGAGGGAAGTGGCTTATTTGAATATTCTAGTCCTTAAATACAAAATCTTAGATCAGAGCTATACCTTATTTAGCTTCATGCTTCGTGAATCTTGGAGCCATCCTTTTTTTTGATATGCTCTTCATATCCTGGCCTATTACCAGTAAAAATCTCCATAACGTAATTTATGACAAACAGCAGGATGTGTTTTTAAAAACAAAAAATTTCTTAAATATTACATTCGTGTAGCTTCTCTACGATTGAAAATCGCCACAGCGGCACTGTTGCAATTCCTGCTGGCCAATTTCTTTTTTGACATACCTAATGTACAGACTTTTTTATTCTATACATGTATAACATGATTTTTTTTATATAAGGCTATTTTCTGACGTGTACCATTGAAAGCTACAGGAATGTGAGTGGGTCCATCAGTTTATTCTATAGGATCTGCATTTGCTTGGTGCATAGACATTTGTTAGATTGGTTAGAGCTTAATTCATAACAGCTTCGTACTCACAACAGTAGATAGACGTGGTAAGTTTAACAGGCACTGTTACTGCTTCAACAGATTTAGCAGTCTATCTTGACAAAGTTTTGAGGTAAAATACGTTCAGAAGCTTTGAATTCACGAAGCTTACATTGTAAAACCATGTCTGTTATTATCTAGTTCTCTGAGACCTAACCCACTTCTACAGTACATTGCTTAAAAACTAAAACTCAACTTGCAACTGAGAATAAAATGTCCATTAGAATATTGAATCCTTTTTATTCCTGATGAACGGAAGATCTAAGATGAACTTGTAGGAGTTTTAGCTGTACCTGTATTCATAGGTTAACTACACCTTCTGCATATTCCCTGTAAACGCATTTATTGCTCCAATTCTGTATTTTTAACATTTTTTATAACGAAAAAAAGTTAAACAAATTACTACAGAGCAAAGCACTAAAGAATTTACATTTATGTTTTGTTTATGTATTTACTCAGCTGGTACCAGCTGTCTGCTGCCTGTGTTCCAGTACATTTGTTATTGAGGTAGTTATCAGTGTAGCAAACATTCAGTCATTTCAATACTGCATATTTCATGTAACTAATTCCACTAAAACAGCCGGTGGAACTATGAACTAAAGATTTCACCGACAATTAAAAAACATATTTAAAGTATCAGATATAAATATATTTCGTTGTTTAGTTTGCAGTTAAATAAATTTAAAAAAATTCAATATTTGATTTAAATAAAATCTAACTCCTCACAGGACAAATTTATTACATGTCTCATAAATGATCACATGCTTTATATTCTGTAAACAAGTTTTAAAAGCTTATTTATTTCTTAATTAGCAAATAAGTTTTAACAGTATATATTTTTAAAAGTTTTAACAGACATATTACACTGTATTCCTAATCGCAGTTGAAAATTAAATGCAAATTTCATACATACTGGAAAAAGATGGCCGTTACTTGTAAACATGGATGCCACGTATAGTTTTGGGTTGTCTAATTTCAGTTCCTACGTAAAATTAAGAAGTAATGATTTTTGTCATTTGGGTTCCCTAAAGATGATGTTTAACTGAGTTAAAAAAAACTATAATTATTATAAACTTTGGATCATTAATCATCGAACACGCAATTAAGTTTGATCCTTCAAAGTGTGTATTTAATTTGTTTGGTGAAGTTGTTGGTAACAGTTAACTTAACACGTCCCTGACACTGATGTGGGAGTTGTTGAGTAGAGATGTATTAGGCACTTAATAATTTGAGTGCTTGCTTAAATAATTATATAAACTGTTAGATAGTAACTTACAATAAACTCCGTATATATATATAGGAGTAAAAAATCCTTAATTATATGTTTTTTGGTAAAGTGTTATCGTTATATAATATATATTTACTACTACTAATATTTATGACCTCCCAATGCAATGAAAACCGTTAATACAAGATACCGAATCACACATTTGCTAATCGCTTTCAATTAACATTTCGTAATTCAAAGTTTTTTAATAAATTGTGAAATTTTAATAAGAACAGATATATTTTTTTTGGTTCATTTACAAAGAAATTATAAAATATGCTGAACTAAAATAAAACTTTACAGTTAAATCCAAGACACGATTTAGTGCATCCCTAAATTATTGTTTTTTACAATTTTAAAACTGATATAGTTAACTAGTACACATATAACTTTTCCATACAACTTTTTGATACTTTATATTTAATTAAATGTATTAAGAGGTCACAGAAAGTTCTTTTTCCATACTAAACTGTTTAGTTTACGGTTGAAAAGTATTGATAGTTTAATTAGCTTTGGCCAAACTTTTCCTTTAAAGGACAGTTTTCCTTATTAGTTTATATCCACAAAGTTTATCTTCTATTGTTAACAATTACCATGAAGAAAACGCATAAATTATAAAAGCCATATACAATTATAAAATATACATATCTTATTCCTTTTCATAATACAACTATATATAATTAATATACATTAGATTCCAAAATTTAACTACTCAACCTACTGGCTTAAACAAAAATGACTAAATTTGGCTTTTCATAAAGTTACATGAATCCCTGTATGATAATATGTTAATATAGGTATTCATTAATATAATTTACAAATTAACTACAATGTTGCAAATACGCACATTAATTCGTGTAGGAGAGTTTTTTTAAACTGTATATCTCAAAGTTTTATATATATTATATATATATATATATATATTATATATATAATATATATATATATATATGTGTGTGTATATATATATTGGAGTGCCAATATCCGAGCGGTCTAAGACGTTGGACCTTGAGTATGAGTTAGAGATAGCGCGGGTTCGAATACTGTCTGTGACCGTTGCACTTTTTATCAGTACCAACGACCTTGTACTGTACCAAATCTCCCTCTTATTCCGCTTGATAATATCCTCGCACAGGCCAGTAGCCCATGAGGACGGGCAGAGTAATGCTTCAAAGGGGATCGGCTTCTCCTTTAAAAAAAAAAAAAAAAAAAAAAAATATATATATATATATATATATATATATATAAAAGGCACTTCTCACTTAAAAAAAACTCCCACGTTCAATAGACAACTAAAAGAAAAAAAATCTAATTGATGATAAATGACCAGATCTATATCAAGGTCGTGAATATATAAATGTATTGGCTTAAAGTAACCTAAATCAAAATATACAACCGTAGTAAGTTGTGAAGAAATTTTATTTCTATCCCCCCTCCTCTTTGTTTTAATATCCGCACAATACTCGGGTTCATACTTATAAAGTTGAGAATTCCCGTTAAAAGGTTTGCAAAGAAATTATTTTATATATACTTAATTCCTATCCCATTTTTATTTGTGATGTTAGTGCATCTCAATTATATTTGTGTGAGCGTGTTGAGATATATTTACTTTGGTCCTAAGGGAAGCAATGAAGTTAACACAATCATCGCGAAATTAATAGATTTTTAATCAAACAAAGTATAGCCCAATAAGTTTTACGCGACGTAAAACACAATTTACCTGATGTAAGAGTCTGTTGCTAACAGTCTGACGAACTTCCTTCATTACACGAGAGAATAAAAACTCATTTTATTCCTATAAAATGTACTTGCACAAGAACCCAATTATACTCGTACTCATGTAATCAACCCATAATTACATTTCCGAAATACGCTGTGTGTAATGGGAATTTTTTTAAGTGTACGGTGTAAAAAACTGCCTATGTTACTGTAACATTTTCTGGGTTATGCATGTAGTGTAATTATATTTTACTTTATAATTTAAACCAAAAATCAGTTACCTTTCACAGATTTACGAACTAAACAATCAAAGATATACCAGTCTTTAAAAAAACCTAATTAGAGAATGTATATTAAAAAAAATCTGTTTACATAGACACACCAAAGTAGTATGTATGTGTATGTACTAAGGCGTCCCAAAGAGGGATGAGGGAGGGATGAGTTGCTTAAAATCCTAACCTAACCTAACCTAACCTAACCGGTTCTTGTTCGTGTGCAACAAGTTGTGTTTTATTTTTTACACTGTACCGTTTCAGCAGTTGTCTTTGTTTTTAAAGTCGCGGTTCTTGTTCGTGTGCAACAAGTTGTGTTTTATTTTTTACACTGTACCGTTTTAGTAGTTGTCTTTGTTTTTAAAGTCGCGGTTCTTGTTCGTGTGCAACAAGTTGTTTTTTTATTTTTTACACTGTACTGTTTCAGCAGTTGCGTAAAACTTTTTTGTCGATTACACAAAGCGGAGCAACACACACGGCGGCGGCGGCGGCAGTGACACAACGCGGTGAGTCAGCGGCGGCGGCCGGCGGTGCCCGAGTTACACAACGGGCGTGAGTCAGCGGTAGCATACGCGTAGTCTGACAGTCTGATGCGCGGTGGTTCAGGTAACAAGACGCGAGTGGTGGTTGTATACGAAAACGTGTTAGGTGTTTGTGTACCGTATGTGAAACTGATGTCACTAGAGAACGTTGTATGTGCGACCCATACTGACATCACTCATACTGTACAGAGATTGAGGCAGTGTCGGATACTAGGTAGTCCGCAGTTGACCAGTACCAACATGGCTACCGTGTCGGATGCAATGCCCAAAGCGAAAACTGCTACATGTGATGTGTGTGGCAAAGTGGTAGTTAAAAGGTGCATGTTACGGCATCAGAGAACCAACACATGCAAGTCGATCGGAGGAGTCGACTTACGAATTGATTGTGTGGAATCCACCGCGTGTCAACATTCTCGTTGTGAGGAAGCCAACGCAACAACGATCAGTCTAGTGAACGCGTTGAACACTTGTACACCCGGGCACTATGTCCAAGTCTCTGATCTGATACCTCATCAATACTACAAAGTTGAGAAACTCGAAAAAGTTGACTCGACCATTTTGGCAACGTTGCGTCATTTAGGTGGCTTCAACGTGTGCTACGTTTACTTGCCTATACATTTCGGCGACGTACTGACTAATGATGTCATATCGAATTACAACAGTGGAGCCTTCGACGTAATACACCTGGTTTACAAGGGTGTCGAAAACCAAATACAGTTTGAAATCAAATCCAAGAATTAAAAAAAAAAATGGTTAAAGACGTGGCAAGATGTCATCTCTAAACGTAACGTTGTACGTGGTGTTGGGTACTCTCAACGTGTACATCGCAAGTGGGAGCCACCCCCGTCGGTTCTCTTCGGTGATCTCTACAATAGACACACTGGCCTGTGATCGGAGAGTTGTGTGTAATCAGATATTGTGCAACCTCGGTTTACGCTGTCCGAACGGAACCATTTTTTTTTGTCTTGTGTGTGTATTATGGTCTTATTACTACGGTTACACAAATTCGATTCCTTTGTCTCTGCCCAAGTATTTCAGTGATATGCGATCAACGTCTTTGGTGTTGTTGTACTTTGTTATGTCGTCTTCTGTAAGTGCATGCAGATAACGTTCGGGGAGAAACACTCGGTACTGGCCCTCGTTGTCTTCCAGGATAGCCATGACGGTCTCTCCTATTCGTGTGGTGCAGCGCTCGAATTGCATTACGCGGTACGGTACGTTGGGACTCAAGTCGGTGAGCCGTGTGTAGCGTGGTGCTTGCAGCCGGTTGAGCGTAGTCTTTAGATCCATAGTTACAGACAGTCAATCTATCTAGTCGTCCAACCATCTCTTTGTGTCAATACATTATGAGCGATGTAACTGGTGATCGTGAATGTCATGTACTTTAGCAACGAGAATTTTGACACGCGGTATAAGCGACACCCTACACAGTTTGTTTGCATCAACCTGCAGTGTGTGTGTGTGTGTGTGTGTGTGTGTGTGTGTGTGTGTGTGTGTGTGTGTGTGTGTGTGTGTGTGTGTGTGTGTGTGTGTGTGTGTGTGTGTGTGTGTGTGTGTGGATACACACAACCCGATGTCACAGTTGGGGGAAAATACAACCCGATGTTAAAGTTGGGGATACACACAACCCGACGTCGACAGTCCCATACCGAGTTTACTTTTGGCCCACATTGCCGAGCCATATCATCGTCGGTGGTAGAACGGTGGTATGTCGTTTTAAAAAATATTTGCGTGTATCATCGTCGGTGGTAGAACGGTGATATGTCGTTTAAAAAAATACTTGCGTATATCATCGTCAGTGGTAGAACGGTGATATGTCGTTTAAAAAAATATTTGCGTATATCATCGTCAGTGGTAGAACGGTGATATGTCGTTTCTTTAAATATTTGCGTGTATCATCGTTAATGGTAGAACGGTGATATGTCGTTTAAAAAAATATTTGCGTATATCATCGTCAGTGGTAGAACGGTGATACATCGTTTAAAAAATATTTGCGTGTATCATCGTTATTGGGGAAACGGTGATGTAGCGTGTATCACGTCGTTAAGCATAAACTTGTATTTACCGTTATGCGCTTTCCTCGTCATGTCTATTGAAATAAATCCGTGCGGTTGAGACCAACACTTTCTGCATAAAGTTTCAAAGTCACGATACGTCATGTCCGATCCAACAAAGTCGTCGTATATTCGTTTGGTGTAATGTTTGTTTTGTTTAAACACGCACAGCATGTTCACATTATTACGAATCACTTGCATGTCAACTTTCCCATAACTCTGACTCAAGTACACGCACGATATCTGTTTGTGTCGGCTGCGAATAAAGTAATTTTTAATTTTGTCTTGCTGCTCCATCAGACAATCGTCAAACACGACCAACGCGTTGCGGTCACATTCTTCCACCGATATGAGATCCTCACAACTGCTAAAGAAGTAAGCGATTTTCGTACAAAGTTTTTTCTCAATACTCGTAAACGTCTGCAACATGTCTGTGTAAGCCGTCTGGTGTATAGACCGACTGAACACGTACAGCTTTTTAAACTTGACTCCTTTCTCGTTGTACACCAGATTCAACAACAGATTGGTTTTTCCACATCCCGATGTGCCGACTATCAGACAGCGAAGTGGCTGCGGTATAAGAGCTGCGCTATCTGCTAGCGATTCTTTGCAGTATACTTTTATGTCCATTTTACAGACTAATATACATGCAAACCAGTGCACCATCAATATACAGTAATGCGTCTACGTGTCTAGCCGTCAAAATAACGTTACGTGTATTTCTAACGTAGTATTTAGACCTAGTCGTCGGTCTCACCAAACAATCAGTTCAAAGCTCTTATGACATCTGTGGACATCCTTTCAACAGCCGGGTCATTCACCGGGTGGTAGGTTATAGTCCTATTGCTACATAAACCGTGTTGTCTTGCACTGGATTAGCATATCATCTAACTTCCTGTGGCTCAGAATAATTTGGCGAGGACGATGAAGATATTGTGTTGACTTGTATTGATGTGCGATTGGCCATGGTTGACTACTATACTGTAACATACGTCAAAGAATAGTATAGTCTATGTGTATTACAAGACAGTTTTCTGTAATTCCTTCTCGTAAAATGACCCTTCTATTTCTTCACCTTGAGCGTCAGTAATTCTGTATATAACCGGTCTAGTGGCAATGACTTTGGAAACTGTGAAAATCTCTCTCGTCCAATTGCTTTTGTACTTGTTGGCAAACGCTTCTTTTTTCACAGTGATGCGCACACGGTCACCCACTTTCAGTTTAGGTTTTCTAATGGGTATCTTTGATTTCAATTTATTGAACTTTTGTAATATTTGATTTTCGTTTGTTTTATCGACGTCTGACGGTGTCATTCCGATTGATCTGTGCGTGTCCGCCTCATTGTACTGTGCGACAAACGGTTGCAGGATGTCGAGCCACTTGAACGATTTTCTCGCCTCAAACTCTATTTTCATTTTGTTGTTGAGCGTCCGATTGAACCGTTCCACGATGGCGCTCTTTTCCTCGTTCTACGTGTGGTACATTTTTATACTGTACCGTTTCAGCAGTTGCTTAAAGTCTTTGTTTTCAAATTCGCGGCCCTTGTCCGTGTGCAACAAGTTGGGTGGCCTGTGATCTGCATCCGCGGCTCTTTTCAGTATCGATTCGAAAGCCCTGGCCACGTCCACACAACTCTTTGTCTTTAACGGCTCCGACCAAGCGTACTTACTGAACGTGTCAATAACGTTCAACATGTATTTGAAGCCTCGGTTGACTTTAGAGTAAGCCATCATTATTACTAAGTCGGCAGCCCACAAGTCGTCGATGCCCAAAGTTACTATACGCCGTCTCGGAAACTTTTTTATTACCGGTTTGTGCAGTTTCCTCGCCTCTACTAAAGGTTAGAGTTTTATGAACGTGCTCTTTTTTGAGCCACACTTTCCACACACCGACTTTGACCGCCATCTGTTATTGGAGCGAAGCTTTACTGTTTGTTGCTTGAGCGATGCAGTTTTCGTCTTACACTTATGACAATAGCTTTCCATGTTTCCCTATATTAACTGACAAGGCGTCATATGTAATACGTATAAAATATCAGACATATTTACATATGCAATTTCTTACAGTAACAGAATGAGTGAATTACACAAACACAAAATAAAACTGACCGAGGGTCAGAAGCGTAAGCTGCGCATCGCCTACAAGAAACGCAGATCGGCAGTGATCGGTATTGCGAAAGATCAATTGTCGAGCAGTGGTGATGGTGATACAATCATGTTGACGGATAGACAGCACAAAGCGGTGCAGAAAGCGATAAAGAACAATAGCGGTGTGCGATTATCGTTGGAGTACGGACAGTTGGAGAAAAACGTTGACGGTGGGCTACTGAAAGAAGTATTGGGATTCGTAGAGGACAACTTGCCGTACGGAAAGAAATTCGTATCACCGCTAGTGAGACGGAAAATTGCACCGTTGCTGAAAGAGCAACTTGTCCCGTGGCTGAAGAACCTGATTGACAACGAACTCGATTCCATCATCGAAAAAGATCCCAGTGGCAACGGTCTCCGTAAACGTATATAGATGAAAAACTTTTATCGTTGTTTAAAAAACATAGTTAAGCATATTAAACCGATGTCAGCGAGTGATTTGAACGTGTGGGCTCGTAGACTGAACATTCCCAACTTTCGCGGTGTATTTATGCGAGAAGCGTTACCGGTCAAACCGCATCGCATCGAATGCGGCATAATCAATCTGGGCGATCTGGATTCGGACGGTACACATTGGACGTGTTACATGAAGATGGACTACAGCAAAGTAATGTCAATTGCTTTTAAGCACTTGTGGATGAACTTTCTCCTGTATTTTATCCTGCCACAGATTTAGTGTTGGAAGTTTCGCATCTTATCTTAAATACCATATAGCAATTCCTTAATCTCCCTTTGTGTCTCGCCTTGAAATCATATTGCTTTTATTTTACTATTTAGTAACTATGCACAAATAGGGATACTTATTGAAAATGAGATGATGAATGTAACGCCTAGTTGATCTTGAGTATGAAAAAAACCTTGTATTTATCATTCTTACACGTGAAGATTTAAATAAAACTAACTTGATTTTTACCATACGATGGAAAGCTATGTCACAAACAAAAATGTAATCTATATGATTCATGGAATTTTATTTATAGTACTAAGTGAAATTAATATTCTCGAGAGATTAGACATCAGACAAACGCTCCTAAACTGAGATTAAAACTGATGCCTTTTCAAAATTTCCATGGAAGGGAAAAACCTCCATTTGATGTCCACTGAGTAACGAGACTTTCGTGTTGAGCTGATATAAAACAAAGTCAACCGTGCAATCTTTTCTTAAATACTATTATAACTTTTTATCATTTAATTTTCATAAATAAAAAGGTGTTAGTAAGTTTATATGACCAAGCATACTTAAAATACCTATGTGCCTATTAATTGAATATAAAGTACATTTCAAGTTTTAAACTACGGCAAATCTCGTTTTATGTGACACTACACAGGTTCTTTTTCATTATTAGGTTCACAATGAATTTATGAGGTCTAAATTTATATATAAAGTTACATAACATGGAAACAAAGAAACACAGGCTGTATATATTTATACGAATGTCAAGTTATTTTCACAAATGTATCGGAGTTTAACTAAAATCACATTTTCGTTTAGGAATACTTCATACAAACTTAAAATAAATCAAATAAATGTATTAAACACTTAATTAACCCAAATTATCCATTTATTTAAAATATAGATGAAGCATTATATAGCGTAACAACAGCCAAGTTATGGAAATGATTATAAGACTATATTCGATACACTATGACCAGGAACAAATTCTTTGCTTGTATGTTATTTTAGGATAAAAAGTCATTTTAAATAATTGTAAAACAATGAGGTGTATAAAAACAATGAAAGCGCAGTAAAGCCTTATTTTGCCAAATCTCTGAGAGAATATGGATTTAGGGAGCATTTGCATGACAAGAACATTAGCCGGGTATCTATATCCAATTATGCCAATGTTTGTACGGTACTTAGGCTTCAAACGGCTTAGTACTAAGTAGCGTTACATTATGACCCTGTAACATTTTGCTGATATAAGCTTTGAGTAACATGTCTATGACGTCAAACGAAAACAATCTTCTTTATCGGTTTATGTCTGCAATAGCTCTTGATGAAGGCAAATCTATAGACGGGTAATATAGTACAAACACTAAAAATAATATAAAAATCATTTTTCAAATACCAAGGTAAAATAAATGTAAACACATATGTAAAGAGATTATTTATGTAAAGAATTATTATTTATTCAATGTAAAATACTCACACTCAGTTGGTTTCTTTGTCAATGTTTATAGTCTACTTCTACTAAGTAGTGAAAAGAAAATACAGGCACTCTCATCATTCATGCTGACATGAATTGATTATTGGCCTGAATATAATATTTTCTATATTTCAAATTTTAATTTATAAATCTCTTAAAGTAGTCATGTTGTTTTGTCATAATTTTATTATACACCTTATTATGGAAGTAAAAACAAAATCTTTATAGAAACTCTACTGAAAAGCTTTACACTAAGAGTGATGTTTATTAATTGACTCTAGCTAATGGGAAAATCTGAAGACCTGCATAAATGAGGTCTAATATCAAAATAAGCATACATATTATGTTAAATAATCTTGGTTTTATATCAGTTCTATATTAGTTTTAAAAGCAAGTGCGTGCGGATCATCAGTAATATAGTTAAATAAACATTTAATTGTATATAAAAAGAGATTGACATAGGACTATAAAATATTGTAAGTACATTTAAGTGTTTACTATACTGCAGTGGATACAATACAGAGCTCTGGTGACACGTCTCACTACACAACAAATAATACTCGGAACTTGACGTCATGGAGCTTTTATGTCTGAGGTATGTAGAATGGAGTACTGCTCTAATTGCTTCAGTTAAAGACCCTTTCATTACTAAAAAATTTCATAATTAGCTAGCTGTTACTGCTATTATGCAGTATTCACTTAGTAAAGGTGTTAATTAACTATCTACATATTGTTAGTAAATTAATAAGTTGATTCTATATAAAAAGCTCTCCCACAGTAAGTATCTAAATGAACTTGTAAAATATAATCTTCATGACATAAGAGAAAATTCTGTTAATCTAAGTCAGCTAACCATATGTTTGGGACATCATTTATGTAAGATGTAAATTTGTTTACGTAGGTTTTGTTCGATTTAAATCATAATGATATCACTTTTAACATCGTAATTTTCAAATATGACTATATACATTCCTTATATCATATAAAGAAGTTATCATAGGCTATATCACCTTTGATTAATTAAAATTTTATGTCAATTTATGAACTTCCTACATTTGTGAAAATATTTAAAAGTTTGTTGAAAATAAGAAAGCCAGCAAAGGTACAGCAATACGGAAAAGTTATTAACTGATAGCCTCTATGTGCCGTTATTACTAGGAAAGACTACGCCAAAACTCGTGACGCGGAGCAGGCTTCACTAAGTTGCATGGATATTTCAAATCTCCGTAGCTCATTTTATTCTTTAGATGTACATTGAAAAAGATTCAGGCATATAATTATATAGAAAAGATATTTATACATCCCCTGGTAGAGAAATTAGAATCTTTATTACCCTATATGTTGATAGGTAAAATGATGCTGTGTCAAATCTAATTGCTATTCTTCATCATATAACTCATTATTTTCTATATAGAAAAAAAGTTGAATTCAAAATTCAAAATGCAATTCACTAAAACTTTAGGTAAAGGTGATAATATTAAACATTCTTAATTGTACTATATTTCTTTACAAATTTATTTATTGTGAACGTTCCCGTTTCCATCATGATTGCACATAAAACCAATGTAAAAATATTTGCTGACGCTTAACATAATTCCATTGAGTACCATGCATCATAATGGAACTCGGTGTTCCTCCTATTGAAATGAAGCTTCATGTACAGTTTCATGTACATGAGACGGTGCGTTTTGTATATCGTACGGAATAAGATATGCAGGCAGGCAGATAGAAAGAAATACAATTTTCCACCCCCTCGTTACAGCTTAGCTAAATGATATTTAGTTAGTCTATAAGACTCTAATGCTGATATCAAATACTTATATAGATCCTATTATATTTGTTCTTTGGTAGAAAATAAACTTTTCAGCCGTGAATATGGAGGGTTTCCCATTTCCTAGGAAAACATTATATAATTTATAAATAATAATTTTTATGAATAATAAATTTTTGATAGGCTCAAATTTTAATAACGCATTTCAGTATCAGCAGAATATTACTAATTTGTAATTTGCAAATATTTATTTTTTTATACGTAATAATTGTTATGAAGCTGGAAGTACATATTCACAGATGAGCTGAGAAAATTTAGAAGTTGATAGGCGGCAGGTGAGTATACGAGGAGGAAATTGGATTTTCTGTGTACCGCTCCATTTTCTTATCGTTATCGTCGTATAAAAAATGCATAAAATGTTATGTTGTAAACGAAAGTAGCTAACGACCCTGAAGTGTCATTACATTCTAACTTAATTATTATCTCGTTCAGAAATCTCTTTTGATAAATAAATTGAAAATATAAAAAAGCTTAGACTTGCTTACATCACCTATAGTTCAAATAAATAATTAATAATAATAATATACTAATTGTAACAAGACAGTAAACATATTACATCATATCCAAACTAGATTTAATATAAACTTGTAATCTAACAATATCATTTTAAGATATGCATAATTCCATTTAGAAATATATTACACTGTTACAGATCTGATTCCCAATTTGGTCATGATTTTATAAGGTTTTTTAGTATTATCATTCATCCCTTAAATGTGTCATACGCCCCCCTACTGATTAAATACTTTTGCCATTACATTTTTTAAATAGGCATTTTATTTACATCCTTTTTAGTTGTTTGTACTTCCTGCGAGACTGTTGAGCAATCAAATACCAACAGTGCAGTAAACTTAGGAATACAATTTTTGTGTGAACACGACATTAGTCCCTGTGTCTAGTTTTGCATTGGTAAACATTCATGCCTTGAACTAAAGTGGACCGTAATGAAAACTGCAGAACATCAATAATTTTCTTTGATTATCTTTATAAATATATTTACAAGAAATTTGTACTGTAAATGACCAAATTAGTTTTTCACTTCTTCATTCTTTGATATTTTTAAAATCAAATAAAGCTCTTCCGGCACAACTGCTGTAGATTGACTTTCGAACTAATTCCTAGGCGCGTCAGTCTTGTTGTTTAAAGACAGAACACTAACTTTACAATATACTGAAACAGTATGAAACAATAACAGTTATTTGTGTTTGCAGTTGAAGGAATCATTTTCCTATTAAGACGATTAAATCTTCCAAATACTAATTTAGTGTATTGAATGCGTCTTGTTTCTTATTCTATTGCGCAATCTGTTACGTCTATTAACTGTTTTTAATAACTAAATTATTTTTAGGCAATTATTTTTTTTAATTAGTTACTTAGTAATGATTAAGTCTATAATGTCACCTTATGTTTAAAGATGAGAATGGATAAGGATGTGTAGTGATTGTATTAAAATATATTTTCAGTTACAATGAGTGAGAGGTTGTGGTAAAGAGGCAATAATTCTGATAGACGGTAACGCTGATATAAAATTTCCATATAGACTTCCATGGTGGTGAATATCCATTGGATGCAGTCTGCATGAGGTATCCTAAAGTTTCCGGATGACCTCTTGAAGATAAATCGACTTACGATAACTTAAGTTACTACTTAGGATTACATATTTTATTGTTCCATCACATGGATCCTGGTAGGATTACACTCTATATGTCGTATATGTCTGGTTTCTGTTAAACATCTCAATTAATAATTGAACTATGGAACTTCTGCTTGATTTTTTGGGTAAAGGCATGCTTCTTAATAGAGTTTGGCTGACCGTTTATGAAATCTAAGATCCACAGGATATCTTAATAACCATATTATATGTAGACTTTTAATTAGCATAAAATATTATTGCTTGAATAGGAAAGAGGTCTATGATTTTCCATATCTATTCTTAAGATTGAACTGATTTTATTTGACGGCTACCACTCAATGAGAAAGAAGTTTAGTGGTCTGTCTGTCTTATGACTGTAAAAATAGAATTTATATGCGTTTTTGTCCGAATGACTGTCTGTCTGCAGGAAATCTAAAAAATAACCAATGGACTTGTAATACTGCGTAATATTACGGTTGTCAATTACATTAACTTCTGTCCGTTGCGTGCTCTAACTGTGTTACGTTTTTAATAAACATTAGAACTTTAACTATGTAAAGTATTTTTAAATTGGTTAAACATAAAATTATATTATTAAATAAACTGCATTGGTGATAAATAGTTAAAAGAACTAGTGGTAAAAACAACAGCAAGATGATTTTAGTTTTGGTAAACTTTACAAACGTTATCATGAAACGTTAAACTGTGGAAAAGAACTTTTAAAGTGATTTCAACAAAGTTTCGACATTTCGACACCTTAAAGAGACACCCCTGAATATAGTCCTTATTACTAAGTAACACGCCTTTCATACAAACCAAACTTTCAAGGTGTTGGTGTTCTCGCCTCTTGAGCAACTTGAATGTTGTTACTTCCACTACAAATTAGTTATTAGGTTTTAGATGAAAAATTTCTCATGCCACAAGAAGTTTTTCACTCGTAATATTTTCTTACGGTTTTGTAAATCTAAAGCTACAGTTTCTCTAAATATTACATCTGTGTGATTAAATACTTATCATCTATAAAACATAACTATTCATTCAACCAAACATTTTTCTTTACAAACCTTTATATTATAAATGTGATTAAATTTTTGGCAATCAATAATATCTAAACAATTTATATTTTCAGAGAGGGTCTTACATATTGCAAATGTAAACAACGAATATACATTTTTAATTGGAAAAATGTATAGTGAAGGGTTAAGTAAAATCACTTCTAAAGTTATAATTTCTAAACAAATATATCACTTCCTTAATTGAAATAAAATTTTGAATGTAACTTATTAATTACAAAAGCATATAGAAATTTGATAATAATAAGAATCTGAAAATAAGCCATTGTCTACATAATGATTCATTGTATATTGTAAGAGTTTTAATTAAACCCAAGTTTCAAAGTCTCATTACAAGGTCCTTCATTGTCTTCTTTATTGGAAACTTAACTGATTGTTCTTTCAAAGTTGTTTCAACAGGCAAATGAACAAGTTTGTTATTTCACACAAAAACAAATTATCTCATTTTGTTTATTATTGAGCTTTTTTGGATAATTACAAGGACCAGATTCATTTTATGCTATTTCAAAGTTTTGATCAGTTATGAGAACTGCTATTAAAATCCTATCTTTTGGAGCAATACAAACTTTTGATAGTAAAATAAATATTGTGTGAAGCGTCCTAAAGCTAGTACATGTTTCATTTAATATAAAGTATATATCCATTTAATTATTATATGTTAAACACTACATTTTTATATTTATCGGTTAAAATCCAATGTTAAAAGTATTATTGCATGTGATTCAAATTGGCATTAAATTTAAAATGACTAAATGTTTAAAATGTCATTATTCCCCTATAATATTATGGAAAAATCTATTTGCTAGTTAAATCAATGTACATTACCTTTGAATCTATTTTTACTAATCTACTCGAAGTAATTTCTATCAGAACAATTAAGAATTTTTAAATATTCTTCTACTTTTGTTTAATTATTTTTATTTTTGTATCATATACTATTATTTTACAGTGTTATATTTTATAACACATATCCATAACAATTATATACAATTTACTTATTTTTAGTGTAATAAGAATAATCACGATAGTTCCTTGTTTCCTAATTATATTTTTCTGGATCAATTGTTAAATAGTGGAAAGATTCGTTATGGCACAATGGCAGTGTTACTGTACGATGGTATTTTTATTTGCTATTATAATTCTACAAAGATTAATGTTTTACTTTTTTTATTCCACATAATGTAAAGTTTTTTCATCTAATCCAGATCCAGTAAAATCTACTAATTCTTTATCCAAGCAATTTAAAATATAGGAATCTCTGTATTACAATTGGTGCAGACTCTCTAACGTAATTTACAACATTTCTTACAATTTGTAGATCTTCCCAAAATCTTTCATATCTTTACAAATCTGTTAATATTACCCTATTTTAAATTTCTTTCAACTTATTATAAGACATTTTTATTTTCATTCGTTTATTGTGTTTCATGTGTTTCTCAGTTTATTGTTATTGTATTTTTTTTAAATTATGACCTTGTTATTATTTATTTTTAATTTATCTACATTGAAATACTAATTAAAAACAGGTATTTTCTTTCTAAATGAGGTATCTGGTATATAAATGTATGGTGATTGGTAATAATCACAAAACACTTTAGTATCTCTCGGTCGCAAATCTATTAAATATACCAATTGGAGTATAAAGTTAGGATTACTCCGGACCGCATGTCGCTTAACATGCGTCGCTCAGGTTCAAAAAAATGTTTAATACTTCGGCCAATTCCATTATTGACAAATCGAGTGATATAAAACTATACGAAATAGAACCCAGCATATCCCACGCAATCAAAGAGTAACTATGGCAGCCTACTGAGTGATAGTACCTAATGACGCTTAGCTAAAATTCATGGTTATATATGCATCGTGATATAATTTATTTTTGACTATACATAATTGAGGTTTTTTAGAAAATCTCGTCTACAAATTTAATCTTGGTCATGAATTTTAAGTTAAAATTCATTTTATGCTAGACTGTTATTGTTTACATATTAGAAGATGAGTGTCAAATATTCCAGGCACTATAATCAATCATTAATATTAAAAATAACTTATAGTTTTATGGAATTGCATGAACATATTCTGATTGCTTACTAAACTATGTGCCCAAAACATGAATTTAAGCAAAACAAGTTGTAATTTTTAATGTCTTATAGAGAGCATCACCTTAACCTAATAGCGTTTTACACGTTGATGAGACATTCTGTATTACTAAAAATTAATAAAATTTTTGGATGGAAAAACCTACATGGACTTTAAGAAAAAACTTTAATACAAACACATGTAAAGGGCATATTCATGTTTAATATCAATTTAGATTTCAGTTTATCAGTTTATCCTCCATTGCACCAATATAAAACTAATCGAATATGAATATTGCTAACTAAGTTAATAGACTAATTCTCAACACATTTAACCACTTTGAGAAAGGTACTCGTAACTTAAAATGTAAGATGCGTATAGAAGTATATAGAAAGAAACATACAGTAACCTTGCATAAATATACTAGTATTTGGTAAATTTAGTATAACAATTTAATTCACGTCTCAGCCACAACAATTAATCGATCAACCGTTAAACAACATTATAAGTTTAAGGGTTGTAAATAAGGAAATCCCCTTAATATAACATTAACTATGTCGTTATTTTTTTAGAGAACTCTCAATATATTTATATGTAAGTAAATCATATTTCACTAGCATACTTTCTTAACTTGTTATTCCCTTTTTGAGTTAATGAACATTTAACTGTTTGAAAATTGTGTAGGCTCGCAATTTTGACATCTGATACAATTTTTTATCTTTAATTACGAACTTAAT
The DNA here is from genome assembly GCF_021130785.1 of Homalodisca vitripennis. Taxonomy (NCBI): domain Eukaryota; kingdom Metazoa; phylum Arthropoda; class Insecta; order Hemiptera; family Cicadellidae; genus Homalodisca; species Homalodisca vitripennis. The sequence goes on along the minus strand of NC_060212.1, from coordinate 80,767,075 downwards.
TTAACTTTAATTTACTAAATATTTTAAAATAAAAAAACTTTATAGCTTTTTTGGTTTTAATTGCATAGTTATTTGTAAGTAACATTAATTACTTTTGAGTGCATGAGACGGTAACCAATAGAATAATTAGCAATATATGAGAAATGAACTTATTTTAAAATAGAAATTTGAATAATGAGTATTTAATGACACCCAATATAAGTAAAAATGTAATATTCGCCTCTTAAATTCTTTAATGCCACAAAGAATAACTGTAATCTTATCAACTACATTGTAAGAAGTAATTGCAAATAACAATATTCATTGAGGACTGTGTGTGTGAGTAAATGAATACAGCATGTGTTATTATAATATGTATATAATTGGTAGATGAGGAATGCATCTAAAGTTGGCAAAAGTGAGGTAAATTTAAAGAAGAAGATGAATCTATAAGAACATTTCATCTCAAACGAATTTTAATTTAAATATATGTCAAGTAAATGCTGAAAGTGTTAAGGTGGCGGGTGTTTACTAAGATTAGGGCTAATGGAACGGTATTGCAAAGGGGTGATGGGGATTACAACGACGCGTAGGCGTTTTTTAACCTTCCTTTGAATGAATATTTACTCTGTATCTAGTACTCCAGTAACTAACACCATAGTTCAGTTTTTAATGTCCAACATATTTTATATAGCCCAGATTGAAAGCTATTATGTTTAACATTGTAATATTTATGTTAACTATCGTAAAAGTGTAAAAACGAGTAGAGTATAAGATATAATAAAACGTCTGTCATGAGTATTTTATAATACCAGACATTTTAATGTTTAGGTTCATGAGGCATTTGCTTACATTTTTTAAAATTTTAAAATCGCTTAAAGGAACCTCTTACAAAACGTTAATCCATCCATGGACGGATTGTATGTCTTGAACATAAACGGCGTATTACCTCACACCGCACACAGTTAGTTTTAATCTCGTCTTTCCAACGTGATGCGATCTCTGTCAGGGAAACATTGAAATAAAGGAATTTGGTGTACCTTGGCGTAACAGTAAACTTATAAGAAGAGTTTAGATTCAATTTTGGGTAGAACGGGGGCAAGGTGATTGACTACTACCTCACACATTTTTTGATTGGACATGGGTGAAGGCTTTTCTATTTTATATTAGCAAAATCGGGTCTTCAGACTGCATCTATGGTCTGTGCGTTGCCGACAACGTGAAAAAAACTTTCTTAAGCTGCTTGCATTGGGTACGGCTCTGTCGCTAGAGAACGAACACTGTTGGCGCTTTATTGGTAGACTCGATTTGCAAATTTTTGTTGGAGGTTTAGGAACAGTGGGTTATATTACCAGACTTCGTTAAGTAAATCCAAGTAATTGTAGTCTGTATTTTCACGTAGTTTATACCTTAGTTGTTCAAATGCCAGATTGGCGTGAGCCCTGACGGCTTAGGTTAATATCAGGCCTGATCTAATATATTTTGATGGAGAGATTTTAAGGGTTAAGATCGTGAAGTATAGAGGAGGTATTATGGGTATTTCAGCTCGTGTGAGAATCCCACATTATAGCCTTGCCACCTGTGTACATAAATTCATTTTTTTATCCCTCCCCGGAAAAAAACATCTATTACCAACATTACGTTTATTAGGTTTTCAGTAGATATTATAAAACATTACTATAGGGTTACGATTTCTGTTATAAGTAACTGTCTTGCATCGTAATATCATTCCAAGAAAGGCCTGCTTTCGATTACAAAAACATGATTTATTTCATTTTTATGACATATCCATGTAAAGATATTGGGAATTGTTTAGGAATTATTATATAAAAAGTTAAACCGTTGAAGCCAAATGATGTATCATTAATTAATCATATTAATACACACAGTTTTAAAAAGTGTATGGTAAAATACCTCGATGTATAATGTATCACTCTGTGTCTTATGTTGAATAATATAGGCTTTAAAATCAACTTAGGAGATACTACACTATGTTTTATATTATTGGTGGCTAAAGTGAGAAGTTTAAAGTTTGTACATAATTTATACTATTACTTTATGAATTAAATACTTATGTTACTTATGATCGTTAAAAAACTTTTGGAGTCAATTATAGGGATAATGAATTGCAGCGTTAAATTTTAACTGTCCAATGGTGTCGATGTACTCAATACACATGTGCACTAGCAGTACCTTGCGATATATTTATCTAATTTGATCCTCCCCTTATCCCGATCTACTTAGTAGAAACTAGAAAGGTATTACCATGATTTATTTAAAATCTCAAAATACGAAGATTAAAATATTATAAATAGAGATTGCACTTCAGACAATTAATGCATAATAATTTTAAAAACTCAAAATATAATTAGCACCATTCTATAACACGATTTTCAAAATAGTTTGTGTAGTTATTATTTCCAGTCGATAAAAATTATTCATTATATTATACTATTCATACTAAATATTGGTTAAATAAACTATATTAATACAATTTCAGTATAATTTTTTTAAACTATTGCATAGAACACTTTACGCATCCTCACATAAGCTATTTTTGTCCACGAAACAGCCAATTAGGAATTTTAAAATATATTAACCTGAATAATTCAAAAGTCTGTTTATGAACAATTATTATAAATTACTCATGTGAAAATTCCCAAACACAATTAGATTGAAAGTTTAAAATATTATTTTTCTCTTTTGCCATAGTTAATGTTTTAATTTCCATAATATTAATGCATTAAATTGTACGTTTAAAATTTTAAATAATTGAACTACAAGAACTTTAATATTTTGGTCCTAATGTTTAGTATAGTTGTTTACTTAAATAAAGCGAAAATATGTACGTTACTTTTACAAACAAAATCAATAGCTTGACGTTTTTCTGACAGAACGCTGCCTCATAAGTTAAAATATTTTTCTTTGCTCTTCTGATTCTTACAATTTTATTCGTAGTGGTAATTCAAAGTAAACAATTTAAAAAGAACAAACTCGATATATTAAATAAACCTCAATATATATATATATATATATATATATATATATATATATATATATATATATATAGAGGTATATTAATATATTTTATCTCTGGGAAGGACTCACATCTGCAATCCTTAAAAAGGGATGGGTAATAGTAAAGTCTCTCTTTGACATGGGTAATCTCTGGCAGTGACGTTGAGCTGAGACAAACAAAAGTAATCCTGTTTAAGATTATTAAAGCTCATATTACTTTTGTACCATATATGTTTTTACAAATAAAAATTCCGTGATAATAAATACACTTTGCTTATAATGGCGTTAAAATATATCGTTCAGTACGGGGAAAGGGACCTACATATTGTTACAATACAACGTATACTAGATCGTATTAAACAGAAAATGGACATGTGTACATAACGATAGTTGACAGAATATGTTTTCCGAATTTATAGATATTTTACAGCTATTTCTGAGAAAACAAGGATTAAATTAACTAGCTTTTTGTATTTTCCATTACATAGAAAAAAAAAGTTTCGTTGTGCAATACAATGTGACAAATGACAAAAATACTTTCATAACAGAAACAATGAAAAATCTTTAGATATTTACAAGCAGTTACTCGTGACTTCGCACTCAATTATCTACTGAACTAAAGGAAAATCCTAAGGCATATACCTTTAAATATAATTCTAAACAGTCCTGGGTTATGTGATAGACACTGAACAATTTTCCAATCATATGATCAATTTAGGATTAACTTTAAAGAGCAGTGTTTTAGGGCCTGTAAGTGTAAGAGGTTATTAGTACAGTAAAAAAACAAACAATTTCACTCCAAATCTGCATGATAAAATATTTATGTAAAAAACTTTTTATGCCAGTTGAAAATAAATCTATATTCGATATTCTCAGCTTCATACATAACACACTTAGAATGTAACGAATAATGAAACTATGTTGTTCAGGAAAGGAATTTGATTTCTCATTAATACTAATACAAGAATTTATAAAGGTAAGAAGTCTGAGTATTAAATTAAGTCAAAATGTGTATACTTAGGGCAATAGCAATTTATTCCGATAAAAGTTATTTTTATTGCGATATTAAAGATTATATAAAAACCTACATCAGTTATAAGGCAACTAAGTTGATTTTTTAAGCAGTACGTAAACCTATGGTGAGTGTTAGATAGTTACTTTTAGTTAGCTTGTAGTTAGTATATTAGCATTGCATTAATTATCGATGAAAGCAAATAAAATATTTGTTTTATTTATAGTTCAAAGTTTAGTTTTATTAAAACTTGCTATTTTATTATCCTGATAGCCACTGTGCTAATCAAAGATTGCAGATAAGTTTAAAATAAGTGTTTAAGTTATTAAGTGGCTTCAAGATACTTTAACTCATGTCGTATGTTTATATGTCTACCTATCCTTGTAATAAATAACTCTTCATGTAAAGGTTCTTTGAATATGCAACCTGGTACGTAAGTGCCGTTTAGTCCATGGAAATTCTTCTTTACTTTAGGGTTATAAATTTGAATGTTAGTATATGTAATTCCATAAATGAATCAACTCTTAATATATTATATTCAAACATTACACAAATGTGAGTGCTGTAATACACATTCCGTCACTATGTTTGTTCTCCAGTACGCAATTGTTTTGTTAAGTTCTGAACTTTCCATCGGAACTTAGTTCTAAGAATATTAGGTATAATATAATAGGTATAAACGTTTTTTTTCGTATTTAGAATAGTTTTTGTAATTTTAGGCTCAAATTTCACACATTATAACCTTTTTAACAGCGACCAATTGTTGGTAAAAATTCATATTCAAACAAGGAAAGAAAAACGGCGAAGAGGTAACATGACAGGTAAACCTGTAACACTTACGCTGCGCCGGGAGCTGTTTACAATACATGTCGGTGAGGAAGACAGAAACACAGGAGACACAACACCAAGATACATGTTCAGTCTTGTCTGGTTGGGATACGAGGCTTGTTGGTAAATGACGTTTCCTTGTCACACTTCACTGTAATGGGTTAGTTTGTTTATTTTATTCGTTTTCCGACGCCTTTATTTTTAATTCATCTTAATGTATGTTTGAGTTAGTTTCATGTACAAGCATTAAACCTAGTGCATTAAACATGAGCAAGGAAAGAAAGATGGTTCTGTATAGTATTTTTAATTTTGGCTAACCAAGTTTTGATTATATTTTTAAAAGCTTTTTAAGCGTCATTAAAACAAAATTTTCATCAAATTACTACATTTATGCTACTTTTTAAAAACTTTAAATAATTACTGAATATCTAATGCTTTATTTATTTACAGTAATACTATTTTAATACATTTAATATAAAAATTTTAATTTGCTATCTTTGTACAAAGCAAGAACCTTTCCAGTACATACAGTATATTAAACGACCCTTGTAATTTTATGTTAAGAAATACTGCACATCTAAAAAAATTCAATGAAATAAAGTTGTACATTATTAAAATCTTTAAAGGTTAAGGATATTGCAAAGTGTACTTTGTCTCCCCTATCAGGAGAATACAAATTGATAGGTGATTAAAATCTTCAAAAAAAGAGTTGTATTCCACCCATTGTACCACTTTAGCTCTTGTAAATTATTTCCACTGTCATAATTTAGTTCTTCTTGTTCTAATGTTGAATATGTATACATACACTCACGGCTATATATATATATGTATATATATATATATATATATATATATATATATATATATATATATATATATATGAGGCTTACTGCTAAGTAGCGTTAATTATAACTATAGAAATTAGCTGATAAAAGCATTCAGTTATTTTCGTACGTTGTCTTTTTTCCGTATAACCGTGTTTGTAACGTTTTAATGAAGCTAATACGCATTAACGGTAGTCTGGATAAACTAAGAATAGAGTAAAAGACAATAGATAGTATATCATATTTTACTAACATAACATTAAAAGTGAGGTAATCTTCTTAAATACATTTATTACTAAGAACAAGCAAAATTACAAATAAGACAACATAGCTATAGTTGGAATTGGTTAGGTTAATGAGAATGTTGAGTTAAGCTCCACTTCACGTTCCTCTCAGTGCAGCGTCTGGAATCTGAATCAGGTGCGCAGGTGAGACAATGAGAGTACCGTTTCACCTGGATCGCACTACATTATTTAGTGAATGTGTCTCTTATGTCAAAATGGCGTAGAGTTAATTTTGAGCTTCTTCGTTGCCGAATCTTCTGGACCTCTTAATACTAACAGGCCCCTTTTTTTGCAGCAGACGAGCAACGGTTTTTAACATAAGTTAGGTTTTAAGTACTACCAAGCAGAAATTTCAAGGTAATATTTTCTGCTGAGGAAGCTTGGAATGCTAGAAAAAAAACACCTAATAATCTATACCACCAAATAGCGTGGTACAGTTAATATGGCAGTAATATAATTATTTATATTATATATCTCATTTCATTAATTTATATATTGCAAGAAATGCATTTATATACTTCTCTAAGACCAAATATAACATTTATATTTTGTTATGACATTATTCTTTCATTGCCATGATTATCGAAATACTGTGCTGAATATTCAACTTTAATACGCAACTCTATAACACATCATAACTTAGCTACTCTGTGAAGCCAATTCAGATATTTTGGGGATCCAGATAGATGAAGTTCAGATAGTACAATCAAAATTAACACTTTTAGGTAAAGTCCGGTCTGTGTGACCGGCAGGGGATATTTACAGTGATGAATTGGGAGCACTGCCGCGGCCGATCCCTCTCACCCCCCCCCCCCCAGTACCTTCCCGCCTCACCCCTCCATGACGATAGACCGGTTTCCAGCCAGTTCAGCTTCAGCGCTTGACAGTAATAAACAATGGAGGAAAAGTTTTGCGGTCTCAGAGACCGATACTTTACGTACTTGTTTTTTTTTTGTTCCCGGTCTCTCGTACCGTTCTTTACTGTAGTGTTCCTAAATAAATATTTATATTTGTTTAATGTATTTGAATAAACTTATATTTTGTTGTTGATTTATTGAGTTTTATGAACAATGGACGAACAAAGCATAACAACACAACCATCAACGTCAAGTGGACGCCCGCAAAGATCCGTAGTGAACACTAATCGTGGAAGTGCCAATCGTTATTGTGATAAAGATCAATCCACAAACAATGCCGTTAGTACACAAGACCCGAACTATGTCAATCGTATAAGGAGTATGGTTTTCGAAGAATCTTCAGACAGTGACTTGGACTATGATGATGTCGATGATTCGGATGCGGATCCAGATTATGTTCTGCCTAACGATGACAACCCCGACAGCAGCGAAGAGGACTGTTCAGAAGTAAGTGATGATGAACTTGAACGTGAGAATGGCAATGTTTTAGGCCTGGACCAGCAGCGTAAGTTGCCTGCTTACGTTTTTGGTAGATTACGAAAAAGTGAGGTGGGTCCGCCTTATTTTTGGTCCACTGCAGAGCCACCTCGGAACGTAAGAACTCCAGCCCGAAATATTATCAGAGGAGGTCTGTCTACCTGGCTTTACTGCCCATGCTAGACTGTGTACTGAACCTAAACCAAAAGCTGTATGGAACTTATTATTCGATAGTAGCATAGTTGGCCAGATTGTATCTTTTACAAACCAAAAACTGGCCTCAGTTAGAGGTTCCCTCGGACCTACAACAGAACAGTCTAACTACCGGGACACAAACGTCATAGAGATGAATGCCTATATAGGGTTGTTGCTTTTGTCCAGCATTACTGAAGCTATTCATGAAAAAATGGAATCTCTGTTCTCAAAAGACGTAACATATAGACCTATTTTCACTGCCACATTGACTTTGATACGCTATAAAGTTTTGACATCCTGTCTGCGTTTTGACGACGCTAACAAAAGGGAGGAGCGCAAAGCTGCAGACAAGTCTGCTGCAATAGCACAGCTTTTTTCCACCCTTCTTTCAAACTTTCAGAGATCATACACCCTCTCAGAACATGTCACAATTGACGAGATGTTGGTTCCATTTAGGGGACGCTGTGGTTTCAAGGTTTATATGCCGAAAAAAACCGAAGAAGTACGGAGTGAAAACAATGTGTTTGTGTGATGCTAAGACATCATACCTTTACAATGCATACACAGGGGTAGGATCAGATGGTATCAAGACCACCAAATAGACTTCCTGTTGAAACCTACACAGAGCTTTGTTCGATTATGCAAGCCAATTGAACGTACTAACAGAAAAGTTACTGCTGATAACTACTTCAGTTCAATTGAAACCGTTGACGAACTGAACAAAAGAGGACTGACTTATGTCGGTACCATAAAAAAAAAAAACAAACTGATCATTCCCGAGGAGTTCCTTCCAGACAGCACAAGACCTACGGGTTCTTCTGATCATGCCTTCAACAGAAACACTACTCTCGTTTCTTTTGTCCCAAAAAAAACAGAGCAGTTGTGTTGATTTCCTCTATGCACCACACTGCAGAAATTGATTCGAAAAATGGCAAACCAGAAATTGTTTCTTTCTACAATGAAACCAAGTGTGGTGTGGTCTTAATGTATATGAAGTGCGCCATATACAGTTCCAATAGAAGAACTAGAAGATGGCCTCTTGCAGTTTTTTATCGAAAGTTGGGTGTGTGCAGCGTAAACTCCTACAGTATGTTTTTGAGTTACCGAAACAACCCTATGGTTAACAGATTTGAATTTGTGAGGCAGTTGGCCTTGAGTCTTATCGTACCGCATTTGCAATCACGCCTCACAGTCCCCACGCTTCCACGGGACTTGAAAGAAACCATAAAAAAGATCCTCCCACAGAAAGACGAGGAAGCAGTCATGCAAGATGATGTAGTTCCCAACGACAAACTTCCAAAACGGAAAACCTGCAGCACCTGGCCGTATGAAAAAAAAGAAAGATGCATCAAGTGCATCAAACCGGTGTTCCTCGAGTGTAGCCGAAAGGTTTGCCTTGCCTGTGCACCAAAATGCCTCTAAAGAAGACTCGTGAGAGACAGCTCCAATTTCCCCTTGTTATTAAATATACCAAGTATAGTCATTATTCATAATGTGTTTATTATTGAAGTTTTCATTTCTCTAAATACACTACTTATGAATTATATTAGTCTTATACTCAATAAATACATGTTATAAACATTTTGGAATCTTTTTTAAATGAAAACGAAAGTACAATATAGGTTATAGAAGTGTAAAACTAATATTTTTCGCTTTTACCTATAAGTGTTAACTGACATTATAGTGATTTCTATCAGTTCACTACATATTTACAGTGCATGTATATGCTTATTATCGATAATGTAAGGAAATAAACATCACGTTGTAAATAAAAAATTAACATAGTAATATAACAGTTATATTGTCCGAAATTTGTAATATAGTACGGAAAAAACAGAGCAGAGATCTGAAGACGCACACTACTTGATAATAAAGAACACTTGGCGTTTGCCGTGGAGCAACTTTTAACCCCGAGGCACCTACAGTTAAGAAATATCATAATTGTTTTAATTGCAGAACTGTTTATCCATTTAAAATTTGCTTCATTCCCCAATTATTGCTGCTATTACGTGGCATCGTATTTTGTATTTGTGGATTATAAATAAGCTTTTTTGACTTAGTGACATACCTGAAACTTATTGCTTGCCCCTTGAAGATATTAAAATATCTTGAATAAATTCATATGAAGTAAAGTTTTAATTTATAAGGCAATGGCTTGAAGCCAGAGAGTGAAGTAAACTTTATGGGTATGAATGAAATAATAATATATTAGTGAATAGCCTTATACTTTCAGTAACACTTTGAAATATTTATGGTCGTTGTGTAGTAACGTTAGTCCGTATTATCTTAGTGAAATCCCATTCGCTATTACGGTGGAGCCATATGATAATTTTGAATTTAAAGTAGACATTGTAGCTTTGTTATCGTTACTATACTGTTAGATGAATATGCATCAATATGAATAAAGATATATTATTATTATTAAATGTATAATAGGTAAGATGTTTGTAATCTTATTTCATTGCTTAGTGTTAGGTATTCTACTGATATATAGTCTATAATATTTAATTTAGTTTTCGTCTGTTAATAAAATCTAGTTTTTTACAAGTATCTTACATGAAATGGCTACGATTTTGAAATTGTATAATACAATGATAAACATATATGAGATTGTATAAAAATATGAGACAAAAAAATAAATTATACAATGATGTTGATGACAAGACTAAATGTTTTTTAATGTAATTCAACTGAAGGTTACATAAATCTTCATATAAATAATGCATAAAAACTATGGCTCTCGTTTTTGTTCACTAGTTAAAAATTTAATAGAAAATAAGCTAAAATATTTGCAAAAGTTGTTGAATAAATGCTTTAACTTTGAATATAAAATCTTGAGGACAAATGAGATTAATAAAATGCTCTTATAAATTGCTTATTTGGAGACAGTATTTGTTTACGTAAAGTAAAAATGTATATATATATATATATATATATATATATATATATATATATATATATATATATATATATATATATACTTAATATATAAAGAGCACTGCTACACATTTTTTGTTCAGTAGTTTATCAACACTTCATTAGCAGATCCCGGACAGGTAAATAATGGAGTTAATTGTTTGTGGTATGTTAAAGTTTTTTAGCCGTTAGCAATAGCCAGTCTGCTTCCACTCCAATAAATAACATTATGCGTTTCTCTAGGGGTATTGTTGTTTACATTATTAATAACTAAAACAGCCATCCGAATTCTCAGATATTATTTCAACATTCCAACTCGAGCAAGGGAAATGAACATATGTGTTTTAATAAATTTAGTATTCGAATTGAAATAAATCCTCAATTATTAAAATTTTTCTGATATTTCAGAATAATATACTATATTATATTTTAAACAATATGACAGTATAAAGTTTATATTTCAGGTTTTATACCTGGAAAAACATAAATGGGTTATTTTCTGTGTAAAATAACTGTCAAAAATTTAATTAATATAAATAATATGCTGAATAAAAGTCTTCTTTATTAATAATAACTGCCTAAACACTTCTAGTATTATTAAAAGTTACTTGGAGAAAACCCTAATCCAGCATAACACCAGCTGTTTCTGACGTAAATATCCACAACATGAAAATAAAAATGTACCTTTACCATGATTTACACATAGTAATTATATTATCGAGCGCACATAACTTGAAAATGAGTGGTATATTTGTATTCAAAGAACCACATCGCACTGCATTGTAGAGGCCGAGGTAGTGGAGCCTCTTAGTACGTGACTCGTACTCTTTGAGGAATTTGCAACTGGTTAATTACTCTATTGTCATCTAGCTTATTTAGATGTAATGATTGACCATCTCTATGCTAAAAGGTGTTTTTATTACTTTGTCATGTACTCATGAAAGTTATGGCTGACGATCGTATATGTTTGGATTATAGAGTGTGGGGAATTACAACTTTGTTATTTGTTCATTATTTAATGCCTCCTGGTAAACAAAAAAGAATCTTTGCCAGTCTATTGATTTATGAGCTATGAAGTGCACATAAAAAACTTTTGGCGCGGTCATGAAACATAATCGACATGTTCGATTAATAGTTTGATTACATGTATTAATAGTTCACATGATAATTATCGATATAATTGTATGTATATCAAAATTTTATTCTGCAACTCCACATTTCCATTAATGTTATCCTTTTTACAGATGTCAAAATGGTCGCTGAAGATCACTTAAATATATTTCAGTAACATACACCCTCATCGTACTTGTTGATGTCAATATTAAAATTGATTCTAAACACATATTGGTTGTTTATTGGAATAAAACAATATTGATACAAAGTACAGTAAACTTTATCTTACGATAGAATAAGTTTAGCCGTATAAAACCATAACTTTATTTTATTAAAAGTTAAGTTTAAAAAGGTGTGGAGTAGTTTTTTGTACTAAATATCATTATTAACGTTTATACACATCATAGTTATGATATAATTCACACACATAGTAGCCATGTTACTAAGTAAAAATGGATGTATAAAATTGCTTTTTTCCATCCTATTACTTGAAAAGTTCAACTGAATCTTAGAACTTAATTAAAAATAACTGTTACTTTACAATTATTTTTGACCCTAAATTCTTTGTATATAACAGGATTACGTCTATTACATACATTTATCTGATGTAATTATACGAAGTAATTAATTTTAAGTAATAATTAACATTATATTAGACTTTGAAAGTACTAAGGACTACGTAAATCACTATTAGACGGTGTTGACATTACAAATGTTTGATAACGCATCGTCAAGGCTGTGTGATGAGGTCCTTTCTACCATTAGTGAATACTGTAATGTAATAACCAGCAGTAATCCTTCAATCGGTATTGAGCCATAACTTTTAAACTTCAGGAAAATTAACTATATTGCAGTTGGTACGTGGTAAATAACGTACTCAATGTTAGAGTTCTTGTCTCGTTTAATTATTCAAATTTATAGTTAAGATAAAATATTCAGCAAACTAACCATGGATTAAATTGTATAATAGTTTACAAGGAAATAATAAGTTTACAATCTGATTTAAGTACCTTAACTAATACATTAATATAATGTAGATTCCAGTTTAAGTTAAATAATACGTATTATACTGAATGTGATAAAGTTTTGGAATATATTTCTTCATACTTAACTTCATTACAAACTTTATAATTGTATTTTATAATGTGAGGTGAAAATAGTTGAAAATTATACCTGATAAGTCAATTCTTAGTTATTTATTATGCACCTTTAACCTCCAATAGCTAACTAAATTCACATCCATATGATTAGTTTCAAAATTTGTGTTATACGGTGAAGCTGTTAGGAAATACCTGACCAAATAAAAGAAAGGATAAATAGAAAATATTTGTATATCCAACATATAACAAAACACAATCGTATATCCGTATAGGAATAGTGTAATAAATCACATTTAAATGATATTGTCTTAATCTCAGGGATATAAAGTAACAAAATCCATCCCTGTAAAATGGTTACAAATTTAAAATTATTTAATAAAATAATAACTGTTATACACAAACTCACTCAATTAGAAAGTGTCCCTTAAATACGTCAAATGTAATGCTATGAGGTGTATTCAGTGTATAAGGAAAATCATTATATTTATGAATAGATAATTATATGTTTTGTAGACTCTTCATATTCGGTGTACAATAATATCATATGTAACTGAATCATTACAGTCACATTAAATTGTAATTTGAATACAAGGGCATTTTAAATACACGTAATCAATTTTAAATATTTTCATACTTATAAGTTACAAGCATTCAACGTCCAATCCAATTTAAAGTATTTTACGTAAAACAATATTTTTTGGATAGGCTGATCCTCTTTTAATATTTTTTACTCTGTCCGTCCTCACGGGCCGCTAGCCCGATATCCAAATATGTAAAAGATTAATTGATCTATTATGATTTATTAACGATATAAGATTACCGTTAATTGTATTATAGGTTTATTACTGAGAAGGTAAGTGTTGCAATAACCCTGTGCAACATTTTTTATGCTTCAATTCATGTATACTTAACTATATAGTTTTTCTCGAGCGGTATATGTCACCAAAGATTGAAACTCCACATGAGCATTCTGTTGCCAATTATTATTTTTTGGAATTTTTATCTAATTAAAGAAACAGTTACTACCTTTGTAGCCTATAAAACGTAAAAATATCACTCAGTGTTATTGTTTCATGCCAAGCGGAGGCATAGGAACGATCCGGTGTAATTTTTTTTTTACTGGGAATAACTTTACCGACACAGTTATGATCTACGCTAAGTGGCAGAGAGTAATAATAGGTAGCAATATAACAAGCATGCGCTGGACATTTCTACTCCTTACAATGATTAGAATTCCCCGTTACTTATATGTTAGTTAAAGTTTTTGCACGAAATGTGATATCTGCATTCTAGAATAATATTTTAATACAAATTTAACTTATTTTTTACTACCAAACTAATTACACAGCTAATATTGCAACCGCGTATCTCAGTGTACGCGCAAAACATGGAAGTCATGCAAAATCACCCGCTTGTATAAGAACCAGCAAGCTGGGAAGTAACACAGTGGCAGTGCCTGTTTTACCTGTCCAGGTCACGGAGGTACACGCTCTCCACTGTACTAAAAAAAAAGTTTGTAACGAATTTATTACTATTTTATAACCAATTAATGTCATGTTAATAAGAGTTACGTTTCTACATGGAACATGTTTCATTGTTTTTGGTCAGATTTTTAAAGTCTAAGGACTTTGAGTTAAAAATCCTTATTTCAAAACACGTTTTATAAAGTTTTTATATACGTTTACTTGTATTTTAATAAACTCTTTGAGTTTCTTAAAAGGGTTTTTCTCATACTTTATTAAATATGAGGCAGGATAACGTATTTATTGTAGAATACTTCTCCAATGATCAAGGAAATATGTTAAGGAATTAGTATTTTTGGTCATTTAATTGACTTAGATATTAGTTTCTTTTTCATCACTGATTTGGACTCTTTTCCGATGAAGAAAATATATATCTCTGAGAAGCCTACTTTTGCTAAAACACAACTAACGTGGGTTACATAACTGTCTCTAAATGTAATAATAAAATTTAAAATACAATGTCAGTTATATTTACACTGCTAGCATTTACCAGTGTTGCACGCAATTTATTTGACATTGCACGTTTGTGACCACTGATGGTTCGAGTGAATAATATTTCAGACGCCAATAGTAAGTTTAACTTATTGCCACTATTAAGAAAATACACCGGCAATTTATATTTATTGCCACTGGAATGTTCTTCGTTCTGAGTATGTTTTCTTCCATAGTTGATTTTGTTCAGTTTGCCGATTACGAAAATATATAGCACATATCAGGGAAGCCTAATTATGTCAAAAGTGAAGTACTGATTTGATTTTTATCAGTCTTTGCAATTATAGTAAGAATTTCACAAAAACATGTTTTATTTACATCTATCGCTTAATATTCAATTACAGTTTGTAGTTAATGTACATTAACATTGACACTATGCTTATGTTTCCTGACAACCTGAAAAGTATGGTTAAGATTTTCTAACATTTAGTGATGGACATAGATCATTGTTTCAAAAGCACCCACCAGCAAACTTTTCTCTAACACTGTTTTTGACGACTGCTTTAAAGGCAATCTTCGGTAATTGTAGGAAATTCTTTAGGATCGGTATTGACCTAATCGGTTACATTTTAAAAGTAATAAAAATAATGGTTATTACTTGCATATTCACACTCACTATAGATTTTAACAAATTGAAAATAATAAAAAGTTTTACAATAAAACTGATTTTCATATTTGGCAGGCACATTCCATTAATATTACACATTTTCAGCGATCAAGATGTGATATTCCCTACTTTTAAAACAAGCAGGCCATAGCACGGAGGGATTTCCAATTATTAAACAGTCTATATTCATGCCAGGAACTGTACATTTATCCTTGCAAAAGTACAATACAATTGGTCGTGTCGTTTTGCGCGTGAAATTAACAACAAAAACGTCTCTGTCGCAATTATAATATAATATAAATATATTATTGATGACACTTTTACAATGTACACATGTATATATCTGGTACAAAATAAAAACATTATATAATATTCTTATGGTAATATAAATGTCCCCTATCTATCATAGTGGTAATGGAAGTTAAAAGCCACCTGCCCTCTGCCTGATAATGAAAAAGTCGTCCTTTTATGATCCGCGGGAGGATAATCGTCTTCATAAAATATTTAAACCCAACAAGATTATAATTTAAATATGTCAAGGAAATGTTTGAAGGTGTTAAAGTGGCGGCTGTTAGCTAAGATTACGGCTAATGGGACGATATTGCCAAGGGCTGACGGGGATTACAACATCACTGAGGCGGTCGTGAACCTTTATCTGTCTAAAGTTTTACACAATCTTTAGCAACTAATCATAAAGTAAATGTTAGTTTCTTTAACGGTACGTAACTTTATGCAGACTATTTTCACAGATTGAAAGTTTAATGACATTATACACTCTTAAAAATGTATAAACGATTAGGTTTTAAATGTTTAACATTGGTGTGTCCATGTAAACAGATTTTTTTTTTATATACATTCTCTAATTAGGTTTTTTTAAAGACTGGTATATCTTTGATTGTTTAGTTCGTAAATCTGTGAAAGGTAACTGATTTTTGGTTTAAATTATAAAGTAAAATATAATTACACTACGGGCATAACCCAGAAAATGTTACAGTAACATAGGCAGTTTTTTACACCGTACACTTAAAAAAATTCCCATTACACACAGCGTATTTCGGAAATGTAATTATGGGTTGATTACATGAGTACATGAGTATAATTGGGTTCTTGTAGCAAGTACATTTTATAGGAATAAAATGAGTTTTTATTCTCTCGTGTAATGAAGGAAGTTCGTCAGACTGTTAGCAACAGACTCTTACATCAGGTAAATTGTGTGTTACGTCGCGTAAAACTTATTGGGCTATACTTTGTTTGATTAAAAATCTATTTATTTCGCGATGATTGTGTTAACTTCATTGCTTCCCTTAGGACCAAAGTAAATATATCTCAACACGCTCACACAAATATAATTGAGATGCACTAACATCACAAATAAAAATGGGATAGGAATTAAGTATATATAAAATAATTTCTTTGCAAGCCTTTTAATGGGAATTCTCAACTTTATAAGTATGAACCCGAGTATTGTGCGGATATTAAAACAAAGAGGAGGGGGGATAGAAATAAAATTTCTTCACAACTTACTACGGTTGTATATTTTGATTTAGGTTACTTTAAGCCAATACATTTATATATTCACTAACGACCTTGATATAGATCTGGTCATTTATCATCAATTAGATTTTTTTTCTTTTAGTTGTCTATTGAACGTGGTAGTTTTTTTAAAGTGAGAAGTGCCTTTTATATATATATATATATATATATATATATATATATATATATATATATATATATATATATATATATATTTTTTTTTTTTTTTTTTTTTTAAGGAGAAGCCGATCCCCTTTGAAGCCTTACTCTGCCCGTCCTCATGGGCCACTGGCCTGTGCGAGGATATTATCAAGCGGAATAAGAGGGAGAGTCGGTACAGTACAAGGTCGTTGGTACTGATAAAATGTGCAACGGTCACAGACAGTATTCGAACCCGCGCTATCTCTAACTCAGACTCAAGGTCCAACGTCTTAGATCGCTCGGCTATCAGCACTCCAATATATATATATATATATATATATATATATATATATATATATATATATATATATATATAACTTTGAGATATACAGTTTAAAAAAAGCTCTCCTACACGAATTAATGTGCGTATTTGCAACATTGTAGTTAATTTGTAAATTATATTAATGAATACCTATATTAACATATTATCATACAGGGATTCATGTAACTTTATAAAAAGCCAAATTTATTATTTTGTTTAAGCCAGTAGGTTGAGTAGTTAAATTTTGGAATCTAATGTATATTAATTATATATAGTAGTATTATTAAAAGGAATAAGATATGTATATTTTATAATTGTATATGGCTTTTATAATTTATGCGTTTTCTTCATGGTAATTGTTAACAGTAGAAGATAAACTTTGTGGATATAAACTAATAAGGAAAACTGTCCTTTAAAGGAAAAGTTTGGCCAAAGCTAATTAAACTATCAATACTTTTCAACCGTAAACTAAATAGTTTAGTATGGACAAAGAACTTTCTGTGACCTCGTAATAGATTTAATTAAATATAAAGTATCAAAAAGTTGTATGGAAAAGTTATATGTGTACTAGTTAACTATATCAGTTTTAAAATTGTAAAAAACAATAATTTAGGGATGCACTAAATCGTGTCTTGGATTTAACTGTAAAGTTTTATTTTAGTTCAGCTTATTTTATAATTTCTTTGTAAATGAACCAAAAATAAAAATATATCTTTTCTTATTAAAATTTCACAATTTATTAAAAAACTTTGAATTACGAAATGATAATTGAAAGCGATTAGCAAATGTGTGATTCGGTATCTTGTATTAACGGTTTTCATTGCATTGGGAGGTCATAAATATTAGTAGTAGTAAATATATATTATATAACGATAACACTTTACCAAAACACATATAATTAAGGTTTTTTTTTATTTGGGCGGAAAGGATTATAAAAACAGAAAAGTCATCCTGTTGTATTCTGGATAATAGTTTTATTTCACATTCTCTCTAGTTTGTTTTTGATATGGGTAGTTTGATATGGAAATACAGAATTTTCTATTAAATCTTGCTCTGAACTAACTCATAACAAATATATGCCAGAAATATGTGTATATATATACACATATTTTTGGCATTTACATATATATATATATATATATATATATATATATATATATATATATATACGGAGTTTATTGTAAGTTACTATCTAAAAATTTTTATAATTATTTAAGCAAGCTCTCAAATTACTAAGTGCCTAACACATCTCTACTCAACAACTCCCACATCAGTGTCAGGGACGTGTTAGTGAACTGTTGCCAACAACTTCACCAAACAAATTAAATACACACTTTGAAGGATCAAACTTACTTGCGTGTTCAATGACTAATGATCCAAAGTTTATAATAATTATAGTTTTTTTAACTCAGTTAACCATCATATTTAGGGAACCCAAATGACAAAAATCATTACTTCTTAATTTTACGTAGGAACTGAAATTAGACAACCCAAAACTATACGTGGCATCCATGTTTACAAGTAACGGCCATCTTTATCCAGTATGTATGGAATTTGCATTTAATTTTCAACTGCGATTAGGAATACAGTGTAATATGTCTGTTAAAACTTTTAAAAATATATACTGTTAAAACTTATTTGCTAATTAAGAAATAAATAAGCTTTTAAAACTTGTTTACAGAATATAAAGCATGTGATCATTTATGAGACATGTAATAAATTTGTCCTATGAGGACTTAGATTTTATTTAAATCAAATATTGATTTTTTTAATTTATTTAACTGCAAACTAAACAACGAAATATATTTATATCTGATACTTTAAATATGTTTCTTAATTGTCGGTCAAATCTTTAGTTCATAGAACCCGGCTGTTTTAGTGGAATTAGTTACATGAAATATGCATTATTGAAAGACTGAATGTTTGCTACACTGATAACTACCTCAATAACAAATGTACTGGAACACAGGCAGCAGACAGCTGGTACCAGCTGAGTAAATACATAAACAAAACATAAATGTAAATTCTTTAGTGCTTTGCTCTGTTGTAATTTGTTTAACTTTTTTTCGTTATAAAAAATGTTAAAAATACAGAATTGGAGCAATAAATGCGTTTACAGGGAATATGCAGAAGGTGTAGTTAACATATGAATACAGGTACAGCTAAAACTCCTACAAGTTCATCTTAGATCTTCCGTTTATCAGGAATAAAAAGAATTCAATATTCTAATGGACATTTTATTCTCAGTTGCAAGTTGAGTTTTAGTTTTTAAGCAATGTACTGTAGAAGTGGATTAGGTCTCAGAGAACTAGATAATAACAGACATGGTTTTGCAATGTAAGCTTCGTGAATTCAAAGCTTCTGAACGTATTTTACCTCAAAATTTTGTCAAGATGGACTGCTAAATGTTTTGAAGCAGTAACAGTGCCTGTTAAACTTACCACGTCTATCTACTGTTGTGAGTACGAAGCTGTTATGAATTAAGCTCTAACCAATCTAACAAATGTCTATGCACCAAGTAAATGCAGATCCTATAGAATAAATTGATGGGCCCACTGACATTCCAGTAGCTTTCAATGGTGCACGTCAGAAAATAGCCTCATATAACAAAAATCATGTTATACATGTATAGAATAAAAAAGTCTGTACATGAGGTATGTCATAAAAGAAATTGGCCAGCAGGAATTGCAACAGTGCCGCTGTGGCGATTTTCAATCGTCACGAAGCTACACGAGTGTAATATTTAAGAAATGTTTTGTTTTTAAAAACACATCCTACTGTTTGTCATAAATTACGTTATGGAGATTTAACTGGTTATAGGCCAGGATATGAAGAGCATATCAAAAAAAGGATGGCTCCAAGATTCACGAAGCATGAAGCAAAATTAGGTATAGCTCTGATCTAAGATTTTGTATTTAAGGACTAGAATATTCAAATAAGCCACTTCCCTCCCGTACGTCTTGGTAATTTTGTAGAGAAAGATTTGTAGATAAGATAGTTGGCGGTTTCATTAAATGGCTAAAAACATCTAAAAGATGATTTTTAGTATGTTAAACAATGCATGGTTAACATTAATCTAGTACTACAGATATTTATATAATAAATTATAACTTAAAAAGTAGTAGCGTTGAGAGAAAATGTTATAACTTAATCCATAATTGTGTTGAAGAAAATCCCATGAACATATAAACACATTTATACTATTTTCGGCCTCTTGATAGTGACAGCTAATGGAAGGTAAAGATTATTAAAAGCAAATTATTATTTACAGTTGGATAAGTAGGTCCTTCCAGCCGTTATTTTGAGAATGAAGTGATTCAAGGCGCTTCAGCACTCAAGATATCTTTTAGTTTAATAAACAGTTAGAATGTAAAGTGTTTATCTCTGAAAAGTACTTTAGCTTAGTGATGTACCACTTTAATACCAAGAAATTTAATTTCTCTTCTATTATTTTAATTTTGGTAAGCGAATAAGCGAAAGCGTTTATATTTAATTAAGTTCGGCCCTCATAAGTTTCCCTGTTGAAGAAAACAAATAAACACATTTATACTATTTTCGGCCTCTTGATAGTGAGAGCTAATGGATGGTAACGATTATTAAAAGTAAATGATTATTTACAGTTGGATAAGTAGGACCTTCAAGCCGTTATTTTGAGAATAAAGTGATTCAAGCCCCTTCAGCACTCAATATATCTTTTAGTTGAATAAACAGTTTGAATTTAAAGTGTTTCTCTCTGAAAAGTACTTTATCTTAGTGATGTACCACCTTAATACCAAGAAATTTTGTTTCGTTTTCAATTATTTCAATTTTCGAAAGTGTATAAGCGAAAGCGTTTATATTTAATTAGGTTCGGCCCTCATAAGTTTCCTTGCGTAACAATATTCACACTTTCTTTGTATGTGATCTACTTTACTGAATACAACATATCCGGTTGTAAAAATGTAACAGGTTATTATATAGAAAAACATTATATAAACAAATTCTTTCTTCAAGACACTATTATATCAATCCTTGATTATTTAGCCAAAATGAGTCTGCATTAAGAGTTTTTAAATAATATTTATACATAGACACTAAATTTGACATTCCTATATAGACTAGAATAACTCCTATGGATATTCGTGTCCAACCATAGAGTTGGACAGAGCATTATTTTAATTCATCACTTAGTAGGCTGACACAATTTTCATTTAATCTACCGATGGATTGCTACTATTTATGTTCTGTAAGATTGTTTTTAAGTCCTTCTACTATAAGATATCTCAAGAATGCAATGAGATATATTCTTCCATGCAATGAGATATATACTTTCATGCAACCTCAGCGAAGGCTGTTACGCGAGAAATGTTGTAAGTGAATAACAATACCATCTTCCATAATTTTAAAAGTTACAGCTTTGCGAGGTCAGAATTTTTAACACTTCTAGACTTACATATTAAAATTAAACTTTTATTCATTATTAAGTTTTTATATTATATATATATATATACACTATATATATTTATTATATATGTATACAATAGGCTGATATTCTTTTCAGCAAATCGCTGAGTAATAAGGAATTGTTTATGTCTTCTTAAAGAATCGTTCTCTCTGTCCGAATATCTGTCAGTCACAGGACACGTCAAAAACTAAAATAACCAAGGCTAGTATTAATCGTGCATAAAACATCAAAGACGTAATTTATTGAACTTTAGTTTGCCCTTACTATTTACGTTTTAAATAAGATTTAAAATTTCAATACAGTTTCTTTATTTTCAATAGAATATTCAGAAATCTATATTTAAGTTATTTCTAATAACATCTTAATTGGTATTTAATCATCAGTAAAATTTAAAGTAATATCTTAAAGTAGAGATAAGTATTTGAGAACGCATGAAGTGTTTTCATTACAAAGTTAAACACTACAACACCTTAGAGAGACACGCGAGTGCATAGACCTTATTACGAAGTAACACGTTGTTCATACAAAGAAAACTTTTAATGTGTTGGCGTTCACGCCTCTTGAGCAAATTGACAGTTTTACCTCCTCTGTAAATTAATGATTAGGTTTTATTTTAAAATATTTTTATTTTAGCAAGTTTTACACCTGGGTTCTTACGTTTTATGTACATCACAGTAAGGGAATACTCAAGATATATAATTAGTATTTATAATTTTGTAATTGTGTGCTCGAAATACCGTTCTCCATTTTATACCCATGCACAATCTATAATTTCTACAAACTTTATACATGATTAGTATTACAGGGAATCTTTATAGATAAAAGCTAGAGAATAGTAGATGTAGATTCTAATTGTCTAGCTGGATAAAAATCTTGTTCCAAACCGAGTGTTTATAAATATCAAAAATACTATTAAACTTAAGACTATAAACCACTGCATGGTACATATCTTACATTGGGATTGAGATATTAATCGATATGCTTTATTGTAATTTACATTTTTTTACTTTTAATTTAACATCCAAGACGCTTTTATGAACATACAATTTCAATCTCTTTCATGTGAAATCAACTCATTTTATCCATCACTATCAAACTTTTAATAAAACATTTTGTCATACTTCCTAAAAATTTGATAAAAAATATTAGTGTTATTTTTAAGCCACAAAGAAGCCCCCTATTATTACACAAGCAATCACAATCTATAATACCCTAATTGTTCATATATTTTCGGGTTAGGTTTTATACTTCCACTAGAGCTTTTGTGCCTTCCGCTTATAACGACGGAGATACATAAATATGACAGTGGGGTGTATTTTAGTTACTATGTAGTGTTGTAGTAACGATTTTAGTATTTATCTGTGGTTAGGCAACATTAAAAGTATAGCATGCAAAAATATTTTTGTCTACTTTACTAGACGATTCTTAATGCTAGTTTAATGTCAATTGCTTTTAAGCACTTGTGGATGAACATTCTCCTGTATTTGATTCTGCCACAGATTTAGTGTTGAAAGTTTCGCATCTTATCTTAAATACCATAAAGCAATTCCTTAATCTCCCTTTGTCTCTCGCCTTGAATTCCTATTGCTTTTATTTTACTATTTTATTAACTATGCACTTAAACACGGATACTTATTGAAAATGAGACGATGAATGTAACGCCTAGTTGATCTTGAGTATGAAATAACGTTGTATGTATCCTTCTTACACTTGAAGATTTAAATAAAACGAACTTGATTTTTACCATACGATGGAAAGCCGTGTAAAAAACCAAAATATAATCAATATTTTCTCACATGATTCACAGAATTTGATTTATATTGCTAAGTGAAAGTAATATTCTAGAGAGATTAGACATCAGATAAACGCTCCTAAACTGAGATTACAACTGAAGCCTTTTCAAAATTTCCATAAAACCTCCATTTGATGTCCACTGGGTAACGAGACATTCGTGTTGAGCTTATACAAAACAAAGTCAACCGTTGAATCTGTTCTTAAATACTATTATAATTTTTTATCATTTAAATTTCATAAATAAAAAGGTATAAAAAGGTTTATGAGAACAAGCATACTTAAAATACCTATATGCCTATTATTTAAATATAAAGTACATTTCAAGTTTAAAACTGTGACACTACACAAACTTTTTTCATTATTAGGTTGACATTGAATTTATGAGGTCTAAATTTATATACAAAGTTACATAACATGGATGCAAAGAAAAACTAGGCTGTATATATTTATACGAATGTGAATTTATTTTCACAAACATATCGGAGTTAACTAAAATCACATGTCCGTTTAGGAATACTTTATACAAACTTAAAATAAATGCATTGAACACTTAATTAACCCAAATTATCCATTTATTTAAAATACAGATGAAGTATTATATAGCATAACAACAGCCAAGTTATGTAAATGATTAGAAGACTGTATTCGATACACTATAACAAGGAACAAAGTCTTTGCTTGAATATTTTCAGGATAAAAAGTCAATAAAAGTATTGTAAAACAATGAGGTGTATAAATACGATTAAAGCGCAGTATAGCCGTATTTTTCCAAATCTCTGAGGGAATATGGATTTAGGGAGCATTTGCATGACAAGAACATTAGCCGGGTATCTATATCCAATTATGCCAATGTTTGTACGGTACTTAGGCTTGAAACGGCTTAGTACTAAGTAGCGTTACATTATGACTCTGTAACATTTTGCTGATATAAGCTTTGAGTAACATGTCTATGACGTCAAACGAAAACAATCTTCTTTATCTGTTTGTGTCAGCAATAGCTCTTGATAAAGGCAAATCTATAGACCGGTAAACACTATAGTTCAAACACTAAAAACAATATAAAAATCATTTTTAAAATACCAAGGTAAAATAAATATAAACACATATGTAAAGAAACTATTTATGTAAAGAATTATTATTTGTTCAATGTAAAATACTCACACTCAGTTGGTTTCTTTGTCACTGTTTATAGTCTACTTCTACTAATTAGTGAAAAGAAAATACAGACACTCTTATCATTCATGCTGACATGAATTGATTATTGGCCTGAATATAATATTTCTATGTTTCAAATTTTAATTTATAAATCTCTTGAAGTAGTCATGTTATTTTGTCATAATTGTCTTATACACCTTATTATGGAAGTAAAAACAAAATCTGTATAGAAACTCTACTGAAAATCTTTAAACTAAGAGTGATGTTTACGAATTCACTCTAGCTAATGGGGAAATCTGAAGACCTGCATAAATGAGGTTATATTCTAATATCAAAATAAGCATACATATTATGTTAAAGAATCTTGGTTTTATATCAGTTCTATATTAGTTTTAAAAGCAAGTGCATGCGGACCATCAGTTATATATTTAAATAAACATTTAATTGTATATAAAAAGAGAATGACATAGGACTATAAAATATTGTAAGTAAATTTAAGTTTTTAATATAGTGCAGTGGATACAAGGCAGGGCTCTAGTGACACATCTCACTACACAACAAATAATACTCGGAACTTGACGTCAAGGAGCTTTTATGTCTGAGGTATGTAGAATGGAGCACTACTCTAATTGTTTCAATTACAGACCCTTTCATTTATAAAACAATTTCATAACTAGCTAGCTGTTACTGCTATTATGTGGTATTCTACTTAGTAAAGGTGTTATTTAACTATCGAAATATTGTTAGTAAATTATTAAGTTGATTCTATATAAAAGCTCTCCCACAGTAAATATCTAAATGAACTTGTAAAATATAATCTTCATGACATAAGAGGAAATTCTCTTAATCCAAGTCAGCTAACCATATGTTTGAGACATAATTTACGTAGGTTTTGTTCAATTTAAATCATAATGATATCACTTTTAATATCGTATTTTTCAAATATGATTATATACATTCCTTATATCATATAAAGAAATTATCTTAGGCTATATCACCTTTGATTAGTTACAATTTTACGTCCATTTATGAACTTCCTACATCAGTGAAAATATTTAAAAGTTTGGTTAAAATAATAAAGCCAGCAAAGGTACAGCAATACGGGAAAGTTATCTACTGATAGCCTGTATGAGCCGTTATTACTAGGAAAGACTACGCCAAACCTCTTGTCACGGAACAGGCTTCACTAAGTTGCATGAACATTTCAAATCTCCGTAGCTCATTTTATTCTCTTGATGTACACTGAAAAAGATTCAGGAATATAATAATTATAGAAAAGATATTTATACATCCCCTGGTAGAGAAATTAGAAACTTAATTACCCTATATTTTGATAGGTAAAATGATGCTGAGTCAAATCTTATTGCTATTCCTCATCATAAAACTCATTAATTTTTATATAGAAAAGAAGTTGAATTCAAAATTGAAAATGCAATATACTAAAACTTTAGGTAAAGGTGTTAATATTTACATGCTTAATTGTACTATATTTCTTTACAAATTTATTTATTGTGAATGTTCCCGTTTCCATCATGATTGCACATAAAACCAACGTAAAAATATTTGCTGAATTTTAACATAATTCCATTGAGTACCATGCATCATAATGGAACTCGGTGTTCCTCCTGTAGAAATGAAGCTTCATGTACAGTTTTAAGTCAATGGGGCTTACGTTTTTTATATCGTGCGGAGAGTCAGATATGTAGATAAAGGCAGACATACAAGCAGAGAGTAATACAATTTTGTATGAGCTTAGCTAAATGATATTTACAGTAGTTAATCTGTAATACTCTAATGCTGATATAAAATAATGTTAAAAAACACATCTTATGTGTTCTTTGGCAGAAAAAATTTTATAAGCCATGAATATAGAGGCATTTTATAGGGGAAAAAGTTGTTAGTTGTAAATAATAATTTTTATGATTAATCAATTTTTATATGCTTAAATTTTAATAATACATTTCAGTAACAGTCGAATATTACTAATTTATACCGTCGAAAATATTTATATTTATTACAGTACATTCGTTACAGTTATTTAGTACAGTTTCAACAATAACCTATTATGACTGGAAGAACATATTCACAGATGAGCTAAGAAAATTTAGAAGTTGATAGGCGGCAGGTAGGCTTATGCGGAGGAAATTTGATTTTCTGTATAACCGCTCCATTTTGTTATCGTTATCGACGTATTTAAAACGCATAAAATGTTATGTTGTAAACGAAAGTAGCTAACGACACTGAAGTCTCATTACATTCTTAACCTAATTATTATCTCATTGAGAAATCTTTTTCGATAAATAAATTGAAAATATAAAAAGCTAAAACTTGCTTATATCACCTATAGTTCAAATAAATAATTATTAATAATAATATACTAATCGTAAAAATACAATACACATATTATATCATATCCAATCTAGATTTAATATAAACTTGTAATCTAAAAATATCATATTAAGATATTTATAATTCCATTTAGAAATATATTACACTGTTACAGGACTGATTCCCAATTTGGTCGTGATTTTATAAGGGTTTTTAGTTTTATCATTCATCCCTTAAATGTGTCATAAGCCCCCCTACTGATCAAATACTTTTGCCATTCATTTTATTAAATAGGCATTTTATTTATATCCTATTTAGTTGTTTGTAGTTCTTGTGAGACTGTTGAGCAATCTAACACCAACAGTGCAGTAAACTATGGAATACAACTTTTGTGTGTACACGACAGTAGTCCCTGTGTCTCGTTTTGCATTGGTAAACATTCATGCCTTGAACTAAAGTGGACCGTAATGCAAACTGCAGAACATCAATAATTTTACATTCTTGAAGCTCTTGTCTTATTGCAAATTATATATTAATTTAAATTTTTTCGGTTGTGTGAGTCCGAAGATGTACTCATTGAGTACGAACGGCCTCACAAAAATAAAAACGTTATATTATTGAATAGTTAGTTTAAATTAATATATCAATAATTTTCATTGATTATCTTTATAAATATATTTACACGAAAGTTGTACTGTAAATTACCAAATTAGTTTTTCACTTCTTCATTCTTTGATATTTCTAAAATCAAATAAAGCGCTTCCGGCACAACAGCTGCAGATAGACTTTCGAACTAATGCCTAGGAGCGTCAGTCTTGTTGTTTAAAGACAGAACACTAACTTTACAATATACTGAAACAGTATGAACAATAACAGTTATTTATGTTTGCAGTTGAAGGAATCATTTTCCTATTAAGACGATTAAATCTTCCAAATACTAATTAGTGTATTAATGCGTCTTGTTTCTGATTCTATGGCGCAATCTGTAACATCTATTAACTGTTTTTTAATAACTAAATTATTTTTAGGCAATTATTCTTTTTAATTTGTTACTTAGTATTGATTAAGTCTATAATGTCACCTTAGGGTTAAAGATGAGAATGGATAAGGATGTGTGGTGATTGTAGTAAAAAATATTGTCAGTTACAATGAGTGACAGGTTGTGGTAAAGAGGCAATAATTCTGATAGGCGGTAACGCTGATATAGTGCTCGTACAAAGGCAGTACTTGCACAAAGCTCGGATGGGTTATTACCAATGAAATGTTTAAAGATGGTAACTAATTCAAGATTGAATTGAGCTAACGAAGACTTTCACTCAGTATAATTGTAAAAATTAGATTTAGTTTGTCGACTTCCGCAAGATATTTTGCAAAGAGACTAACATATAATCTGAACATTCTGCACAAAGACTCTTCTTTATATAGGAACCATCACGTTTGTACATTAAAGTAATGGGTCACCATAATATCAACGACTCAATTTTCTAATAAATACATTTGTTAGCAGACTTAATGGAATGATATAAACTTTGACCTGTGACTTGATGGTTGGTTAGTAAGACTTCCTGAACGTTTTGCTGGGTTCTGCCTAACTCATTTTGTAAAAGTTTCGTAATAGACAACATAGACTTCCATGGTGGTGAATATCCATTGGATGCAGTCTGCATGAGGTTTCCTAAAGTTTGCGGATGACCTCTTGAAGATGAATCGACTTACAATAACTTAAGGTACTACTTAGGATTACATATTTTATTGTTCCATCATCTGGATCCTGGTAAGATTACTCTATCTGTCGTATGTCTGGTCTCTGCTAGACATCTCAATTAATAATTGAGCTATGGAACTTCTGCTTGATTTTTTGGGTATGGGCATGCTTCTTAATGGAGTTTGGCTGACCGTTTATGAAATCTAAGAACCACAGGATATCTAAATAACCATAATATATGTAGACTTTTTATTAGCATAAAATATTTTTGCTTGAATAAGAATGAGGTCTATGATTTTCCATATCTATTCTTAAGATTGAACTGATTTTATTTGACGCCAACCACTCAGTGAGAAAGAAGTTTAGTGGTCTGTCTGTCTTATGACAGTAAAAATAGAATTGATATGCGTTTTTTGTCCAAATGACTGTCTGTCTGCAGGAAATCTAGAAAAAAACCAATGGACTTGTAATATTGCGTAATATTACGGTTGCCAGTTACATTAACTTCTGTCCGTTGCGTGCTCTAACTGTGTTACGTTTTTAATAAACATTAGAACTTTAACTATGTATAATATTTTTTAAATTGGTTATACATAAAATTATATTATTTAATAAACGGTATTGGTATAAAATAATTAAAAGAACTAGTGTAAAAAACAAAAGCAAGAAGATTTTAGTTTGGGTAAACTTTTCAAACGTTATCATGAAACGTTAAACTGTGGAAAAGAACTTTTAAAGTGTTTTCATTACAAAGTTTCGACATTTCGACACCTTAAAGAGACACCCCTCAACATAGACCTTATTACTAAGTAACACGTCTTTCATACAAACCAAACTTTCAAGGTGTCGTTCTCGCCTCTTGAGCAACTTGAATGTTGTTACATCCACTGCAAATTACTCTTTAGGTTTTAGTTGAAAATTTGCTTATGGGACAAGAAGATTTTCACTCATAATATTTTCTTACCGTTTTGTAAATTTATGTATAACGATTCTATCAACGAATAATTAAATATTATGTACTTTTAATTATTTATATATTTCAAAACTTAGTTGATAATTCGTTCTGACCAATAAACATACATTGCATTCTAGTATATTTCAAATCTAAAGCAATTTTTATTGTCTCATTAGGTGCGATCACAATGCATGGGGGAGAAACCAAGTTTTCTACGAAAACTAAACTATATTTGGAGATAAATTACAGTTTTAACTATTTTCCCATCCAATTACTAATTTCTTTGATAAAAATTTTGTATCTAAAGCCTCAGTTTCTCTAAATATTACATTTGTGTGATTAAATACTTGTCATCTATAAAATATAACTATTCATTCAACCAAAAATTTTTCTTTACAAACCTTTATATTATAAATGTGATTAAATGTTTGGCAATCAATATTATCTGAACAATTTATATTTTCAGAGAGGGTCTTACATATTGCAAATGTAAACAACGTATATACATTTTTAAATTGTAAAAATGTATAGTGAAGGGTTAGGTTAAATCACTTCTTAAGTTATAATTTCTAAACTTATAATAATAAATATATTAAGCAAATATAATATTTCCTTAAATTAAATTAAATTTTGATTGTAAATTTTTAATTACAAAAGCATATAGAAATTTGATGATAGTAAGAATCTGAAAATAAGCCATTGTCTACATAATAATTCATTGTATATTGTAAAAGTTTTAATTAAACCCAAGTTTCAAAGTCTCATTACAAGGTCCTTTATTGTCTTCTTTATTGGAAACTTAACTGATTGTTCTTTTAAAGTTGTTTTAACAAACAAATGAACAAGTTTGTTATTTCACACAAAAGCAAAATGATCTCATTTTGTTTATTATTGAGCTTTTTTGATAATCACAAGGACAAGATTCATTTTAATGCTATTTTGAAACTTTGATGAGTTATGAGAACTGCTATTAAAATCCTAATTTTTGGAGCAATTGAAACTTTTGATAGTAAAATTAACATTGTGTGAAATATCGTAAAAGTAGTAAATTTTTAATAAAATATAAAGTATATATGCATGTAATTATTAAATGTTAAACACTATATTCAGATATATATATATATATATATATATAAATATAAAATATATATATAATATATATATATATATATATATATATATATATATATATTTATATTTATATACATAATTATGTTAAAAATATGATTGAGTGTATTTCAAAATGGTATTACATTTTAAATGACTTAATGTTTAAAATATCATTATTGTCCTACAATTGTATTGAAAAATCTATTTGATTGTTAAATCAATGTACGATATCTATGAATTTATTTTTAATAATCTACTTGAAGTAATTTCTATCAGAAAATTTAAGAATTGTTGAATATTCTTCTACTTTCGTTTAATTATTTTTATTTTTGTATCATATACTATTATTATACAGTATTATATGCTATAACACACATCCATATCAATTGTATGTACAATTTACTTATTATTATTTTAATTAGAATAATCACGATAGTTCTTTCGTTTCCAAAGAATTATATTTTTTGGTTCAAATGTTAAATAATGGAAAGTTTCTATATGGCACTATGGCAGTGATACTGTACGATGGATATAAATTACTTCTATTTTTCACTTATATCACTTTTCAATAAAATGCAAACTCTTTCTGTAGGCTTGCAATTTAGATACAGAAAAAACTAAGAAGGTTATAACGTTATTTAAAACAATTATAATTTTCTTTTATATAGACAGTAAAAGTTGCTATAAAAAAAATAAAACAATATATGGCTGGTTAGTAATTTGGAATTCCTAAATATGCTAGTTATAGGATTTAAATAAATATTATTAAGCTTTAATTTAGAATGTTTAATCATAATTTAAGTCGACAAAGAATCCATTTTTATGACCAATAAATTAATTTAAAAGTAAAAATTATAATAAATATTAAGTTACGTTAGTTAATATGTGAGAGATTAATTCTAATATTTGTTAAAAAGCATTAAGCATAATACTAACAATTTGAAAATAAAGATATACTATACAGTGTTAATATATCTCACGTAGTAAAAGCATAATCAGAATCATAACAAAGGTAAAGTTTTAGTTTTTACGTGTGACGGTGATAAGTTGTTCTTTGACAGTGATCGAAGGCTTACGGTGCTTAACCGTGAAAGGTGTGCTTTAAAACATTTTAGCCTCTGTGAGGACAAAAGTTTAAAGGCTGATTATACACACACACACACACACACACACACACACACACACACACCCATACTTTTTAACTTACCTTCTTGATTTTGGCAAGAAAGCTCTGAAAATATATACTGATCATTGGCATCGGAATTATTCAACCGTTCCTGAAGTACTCATAAAATATTAAAACTTACAAAACTGCGTGTGAAGTTGCGGGTTACTATTATTATTGTTATTATAAAAAGCAAACAGATCTGCTAAAACAGTATAAATTATAATGGCGAAAGTTATGGGATAAATAAATAATTGTTATTCTAAATGAAACTTTATAGTGTTTTTGCTTGAAAATAAGTTTGGCTTTTAAATAGGTTACAGTATACGAAATGCCAGCATTCTTTAAATTTTAGTTATTGTATTAGGATATAATAAAATGTATCGTAAAAATGTTATGGTCCTTGGAATGGTTTTGTATTTTTTTCAAAAATAAATAGTTTTTATCTAGTTTCAATACATAGTATTGATTCTAGAAAAACATATTCCTTATTAATATATTAAAACCGTATTGCATTTCAAATGAAAATTACTCTTTTTCAATATTTTTGTCTCTCCATGTCCTTATAAATTTGATAGCTGTTAAGTAAGTGTATTGATATATCATGGCATGTATAAGTTACTGAAATTTAATTGCGCTTCTTTTACTATATCCTTGAAAATATGTATTATGTGTCCTTAAACTGATAAAACATTTATATTATATGAATACACGAATATGTCTAATGACATCATATATGAAGTACGATTTTTGAACTATTCAAATATGAGTAAAATAATATATTATTTTACCAACAGACGTAATATGCTCAATTGAAATTACTTAATAAATTAAGTCAACGCACCATGTTTAGATTTATTTTTACCTTGTGAATGAGTATATCACAACCAAATAATTGACCAAATAAAGATCTTAACCAGTGATTTGAGTTCACACATTATAATTAGCTTTAGGGTTGCGTGAGGTTCATCAAATCCTCCCAAGTTACAGCTATGAGAGGAAATTAGTTTTACTTGCGCATGGATCTAGCTTTCTCGTTACTTTCAAAGCTTTGAATATCTTTGGCGTGAAACAGCATTATTGTTAGGTCTTAATTATCTGACCACGTCTTCTTCATAGCGAAAAATGGTCTTAGAAATCTTACGTGGTCAAATAGCAACATTAAAAAAAAAAACATCAAACTGCATGACTTATGATTATTTTATTTTCTATTTATTGCCATCGTTTTAATGGCATATGTCATAGCTAACACAAAAGGGGAGCTTTTGGAGGGAGAAAGTTTCTACTGGATGTAATGTTACGGTACAATTATTGTCCTAACGATCAGGGTTATAGCAGAGTTCATTCGAAATTATTGTAACAAAATAAATTAATTCTTGACATTTGAATTTTTAAATAAGTGTTAATACTTTTGTATTTTTAATAAATTTATTATTATTACATGAACTATGGAAGTGTCCCATTTTTAAGATATTCATACATTTTTACAATCAAGAAATCTCATCAACATGTCTAGTACTATGTTACGGTAAGCATTCTAGGTGTTTTTTTATTTATTGAAACCAAATTAATATGCTTATATATCTAAGTTTATTTAATAGCTATATTACATTACTATAAATTGAACAGTTTTAGGTTTCCTATCTAGATTGTAATAGTTTAGAAACTAAAGTAAATCTTTCGTATTTATATTAAAGAATAGTGTTTGTAAATTTAATAACGTCTACGTGTTTCTAAAATATTAGCTAACGAATCCCATGTCACATAAGCCCATTTTATACTACAAATAAATTTCATCACAGAAATATAAACAAACCACACTTTACAGTAAGTAACACAAAAAAACTGCTCCTAGAGCTAGGGGCGGCTCTCTTAGTAACAAAGAACCCACCGCACTCGAGGTCCAAGGAGCTTTTATGTCTCAGGTACTTCTGAAAATGGAGCACCATTTAATTGTTTCTCCTGAAACCTGGTTTATCTCGGTAATGATTTCATAACAAGTTAGCTGTTGCTAAAATTGTTATTTTTTTGTAACCAACAGGTCACGTAGTATGATAATTTTTAACTATTTAGGATGATGATCATCATTACATTTTGTGGAATTTGTATGAGAAAATTTAATTCAGTATACCTTTAAATTAACTTGCTTCGATAACTTCCTAGATCATTCTGACATAATACCAAATAATTATAATTTTGTTTCTTCTCAAGATTGCATCTTTTTGAACAATGGTATTCTTTACAAATACATATAGAGTGGTATATTTACAACAGCAAAATTTGGATTATTAAAATCAGCAAATTTAAATAGTCATCTCTCTGTAGGAGTATTCTCCGAATTCGCAAACATAAAAGTATTAGTGGTGGTACCAAAAGAATTATCTTTATTTACCTCGGCTAAACCTATAACAAGCTGAATTTAGACAGTGTATTATAGGAAGAATAAAAGCACATTAAAAGGAACTAGGGATAGGTAACGATATAATCATTATATTCATCAGGTTGTGTGCTTCCGCAAAATTTGATTACGCTTTTCCTAATTTTGTGAAAATGTTTGGTAAATTCTTTAACCTAGGTAAAAATCAACATCGTACAAAAACGAAAATATTTGTAGTGACACCATATATAAAGTACAATTTAAGTTTTAAAATAAAAACCTGAATGAAACAATAAACACTTAAGGTCTAGATGCAACATTTCACAAAATTTATTCCTCATGTTTTGTGTTGTTTATGTAAAGATATGTATTTTTCAATTACTATGCCTAACAAGCCAAGCGTTTGTATATTATGGTAAGAATGATTACTAGTTAACCTTATTCAGGTACACTACATAAAAACATATAAATTGTAATGCTTATATTATATAACCAAAACAAAATTGAAACCCGGTGATTTTTTTTGTAATTGTATTATCGGTACTATACAGGTAATACTTTGCAAACACTTTCATCGTATTTGCAGAAGCTATTTATAAATAGAGGTCAATATTAAATTATAAATTTGATTTTATATAGTATGGTCTGTTTTTATTTAGGAGTTTAATATCAGTGGAAGTCCACAAATCAAAAAGCTTGGCCTCGTATACTCTGCTCAAATGGTATCCAATACATTGCCTCTAAACGACTCAAATAAACAACCTATTTTCTCTAACTCCAAATAAACCTTCACAGTGTTTGCTAACCAACACGATTATTTTCACTCCTTGTATATAGTTTATAGTTGAAACTAAAGATGTAAGATTATACGAAATACGAGCCTCAATTACCGTTTAGCTGAGCAATTGCGAAAAAAGCACTGAATAATCTGGAAAAGATCGATTTCTGTCTGCCTGTACTCATATTACGAAAACGAACTTTCTTCTATAGTAGAATTTTTGTATAAGGCTTGATTTATATATAACCAAACCTAAATTCAATAATTGAGATATTATTACATGAAATAAGTATGATTTTTACAATGGGCTTATGAGTAACAATCATAGTGACGAGACATTTGCCAACTTAATATTTAAACAAATTACAAAACATCATACGAGATTTTAACACAAACAATATTTTTAACGGTAATCGAACACAATATTTTTTGGCTACTTTCTTTGTAGACATTTTATTATTTATACATTTCTATGATAAACAATTTAAATATAAAGCAGTATAGTTTGGCTAAGCGTCTTTGATCAATATGATTAAGTTTTTGTTTGTATGTTGAGGGCATGTAAGTTAAATTTAATATAAACAAGGCTCTAGATATCTGTAGATATATTTGATTTCTCATACTGAATATCAATATATATAAATGATCTTTTATTATTATTTTGTCATCACGTATATTTGTTCATCTGTTATAACTAAAATAGTTCATTACACCAATATATTACAAATTATAGTGTATGATTTTTATCGATGAAATGTAGATTTGGTATAGCTAGAAAGACCCGACCCAAAATGTGTATTAAATGTAATGTTTTAAAGCAAAATTATGCCTCGTAATATAAGGATATATATAACATATTTATTCGCCATGTACTAAGGGATGAATAAGGCTTCGGATAACATGCAAGTTATAATTATACAATAATACATTTCAGTAAATAAAAAAATAGATGTATTTAATTATTCCAGGTATTTTTCTCCAATCACCTCGAAAAGGACTCTCGCACACAGTCTGATCGCCTCTCATTACAACTGCTTTATCCGCGCTCTATACTTGGTGCTGCAGTCAGACGGCTACTTATAGAACTGCTAACAGTATTATGTACTGGAAGTACTATTTTCCTTATTGTATGAATGTTTTAACGCTTAGTATTGATATCTGAGAGTGATATCAAAAAGTTGTTTAACGCTTCTATGACAGAATTTTAGCGGTCAACATTCTCTACCTATATTATAGAATTATTAAATATACGTGTGACTTACTGCATCTAATGATATACTGACATATTCGTATGTAATGTTTACTGTTATTTGTACAGACTTTTTGGGATATTATAACATTACCTGACAGAAACATTTCTTGCATGACTAACTTCCCAAATTACTTCTTTGGGAACTAATTTACCTTATAGGTTTTATTTTTTTTTTAATATAACGATATTACAGAGAATTTATTTATATTTTATTATATTTCAAAGATTTATATAGAATTCTTTGCAATTGGATCCTCTTAAAAATGTCATAACCGATTAAAAATACAGTAGTAAATAATAGAAACCATAACTATTAGGAAAGAAAACTAGAAGAGTCATAAATCAGCTAACATCATACAGAAGTAGTTAAGCGGCAGGTGAGTTATGCCGAGGAAATTGAATTTTCTGCGTCACCGCTCCATTTTCTTTACATCAATATCGTATCAGTGTTACGCATAATATTTTATGTTGTAAACGATACTAGGGTCACATTAAAGCATGAACTAAATACAAATTTATTATTTTGTTCATCATAGATATTAAACTAAAAACTATCAATTGATTACCTACTTCTAATTTACATACCTTATATATAATACGAGCTTACAAGAGTATCTTTGAATAAATATATCTATAGTAACGCGATAAATGGAATTAGGGATTATAGGGCATACACATTGATGACATGCTTATTTACATAAGTTATGAGAATGCAAAAGTAAAATAATAATTGATTTGATAATCTTAGAATAAATATTAAATTTGAAATATTAATTTCTATATTTTCAGTTATAATGAGATATTAAGCTATCTCCTTGTAAACAAATATAATTACTGGTATTAGATTATTCACCAATTACTAGTACCTGATAATTAATTAAAATTGTATTTAAGCCTTGAAATATATATATATATTTATATATTATTATTTTTATTTTATATATACGTGTATATGTATATTTAAGTATTGTAATTTTTATCATACACACACACACACACACACACATATATATATATATACTGTGTGTATATATATATATATATATATATATATATATATATATATATATATATTATTATTATTATTATTATTAAACCGTTCTTATAAAATTTTGTTAAAATCTTGTTAATATTAAACTCAGCTCAGAATTATTATAAACGCTTAATATTAGCAAACCAACATCAGGCTACTTACTACAAGAAATTCCATGTAAGTTCAATGATAATATTGTAATTAATGTATGTATTATATTTGTAATCTGTGAACTTATTTTGTAATGTGTCAGTACAGCGATACTAACGACCTACTGAATAGTTATAATAGATTAAGTAGTGTAATATATAACGTTTACACACTAATTTTCTATCAACGTATCCCTATAATATCTTAGACTGTCAGTAGTAAACAATGTAGTAGATAGCAGTTAACACAAGAACAGGAATGGCGTGATTGGATTTTGAGTCCGTTACCTTTGTAAACTTGAGACGCTAGACAGCTTAGTATAGGAAACGGGCCATGTATATGCTGGCAGGCCATTAAGCAAACAGCAGGATACAGATCGATGATTTTACTAGTCTTTGTGTTGGTATATTAGAAGCTTATCGTTTTTAAAGAAGTTATTAAGAAATTTTGTATTTTTAGTTTGCTTTAGGTGATGTTGAAATTGTATTCAACATTATAAGGTTCATTATTATACAATTTGCAGTAAAAAGGAATAATATTATGCATACGACCTAAAAGGTCTTTGATTACACTACAATTTAATATACATCTATCACAATGTCTTTTACTTATTTTTAATAGCATTATGTTTACTTTAGTAAGTAAAGTTATATAATTACCTTTAAAGTTTACTTTAAAACCATTATTGAAAAAGTAATAGAAATAGCTATGATGACAATTTTCAAAAATTTTTAATATTCTAAATGGGAAAGTATAATTTTGAATGCACACTATGCTTTAAGCATTATGCAATTATAGTTATATATTAGCTTTAGCTGCTCTTGCAGATAAGATAAAAATCGATCTTTACAATATTTATGACCATATACTTGTAACCAGGAAACTACATAAGGGGGATATACGGTGAAAAATGAATATTACTTTCAAGATAGAGATAGAATAATGTTTGAAATTTATGTTAGTTAAATAATAATGTGCCTTGAGCAAGCATACAACCTGTGAATTGTCTATACTTTCCTAACAGATATTAGCACAATGGATATCTTCTTATTGCGGGTTATTTGGTACCTACTCAGGAAGTTATATGGGTAGGAGTAGGACAATTTGGCTTTGATGACACACAGACAAATACAATGTTTGGGGATGGAAAAGCATAAAATTCGATATTTCTTATATATATAAGAAATAAATAAATAGAGAGAGAGAGAGATGAGATGTTCTATATATAGCTATCTGT
The DNA here is from genome assembly GCF_021130785.1 of Homalodisca vitripennis. Lineage (NCBI taxonomy): Eukaryota > Metazoa > Arthropoda > Insecta > Hemiptera > Cicadellidae > Homalodisca > Homalodisca vitripennis. Next base: position 80,728,311 of record NC_060212.1, on the reverse strand, counting down.
TCCTGGCATAGTATGCATATTACTCATCCATGGAGTTACATTTACAAATACAAAACTGCCACTAATTAGGGTCTATTGTGATTTAAGTTATATAATTTATCTCAAAGAGCGTTAGACTCTTAAAAGAGAGGTTTTAAGAGCAAGATACTTTTAGGGCTCACAACTCTCATTCCATTACATGCTAAAAGAACCTTCTCAGAGGCTGCTTCGCATGCTCACATATGTATGTGCTGTTATCTCTGGCCCCTACGCATAGAGTGGCATAGGTTAATTTAAGCCCTACCTATTTTTTGTTGAGAAAAATGTAGGCCACTAAGTCAGGAAACCTGTAAGCACATTACATTTTCCTATATGAAAAAGAGTAGTAGCTTGTTTTTTTATAGTTCAATGATGGTATATATCTGCTGATTATTTTCAAAACCTAATACTATGAATTATATATGGAGAATTTATTGAGTTAAGTAAAATTAATAATTTTTATCTATTGCTCAGATATCACTACTGGCCCTGAAAAGGTTAATATTAAGTCTGTATATCTACTTACAGATTATCTCTATTATATCCCATTATATCTATTATATTATATCTATATTATTTCTATTGTTACGAGATCTACCTTTATTTATGTTTTATAGTTAATATTTTAAAAAGGAATTCAGCAATAGGATTCATATATTACATGTTTTTAGGTTAGGCAACGTTGTGTTGTATGTCACGTATAATCGTCCTAGGTACTGTGAGATTTCGCTCTAGGTTTATCCTTACTATCAGCTATATTTATTTTGGGAACGATTTTATCTCAATAAATTAAACGTCCGTATGATTTATCATTTATAAATACATTTGATGATAGTGTATGTCTATTCATGGAATCTGGCTGAGGGTAATTGAATCCTGTGTATATAATGTACAGTCAGTAGGCACATTAACTCTTTTCTGTCTATTGCTTTGGAAAAGTTATGTTCTGTCCGATTGTCTATCTGTTGGCAATGAGTCTAATGTAGAGAATTAAATGGGCTATCGGTTCGAAGTTTTGAATAAATGTGAGTTGTAGGTGAATTGTTTATTTTTATTATTGTAGACCGAATAAGTTCAGCTGGCCTACAGCTGTAAGCAATTTCACCAGAAATATCCATATAAAACCTACGTTTATAGTAATTTTATTATTATAGTAATATACAGGAAGAATAAAAACTGTACATAAGAGTTTCACGACTTGCGGTAGTAATGGAACCTATTGGAATTTGTCACGTTAAATTTTAAAATTATTTCCATTGCTAAAAAAATGATTCAATGTGTTTTCAACGCTAATGTACGACATATAATTTTCAGTGTTACTACATTTATTTTTTCTTATTGTGTAAACTTTGTTACGACAAACACATTTACAGAAATATCTTATGTCTGGCTTTAAAACCCCAATTTATTAATTAACTGTTATTACTGTGGCATGAAATAACTGAAATATAAAAGTAATACAATTAAATTTATTTCTTAATATTTTTAGTACGGTTTCTATGTATTTCTAACAAATCAAATTTAATCAAATTATAAAGTGTGAATTATATGGAAACTATCAAATTCCTTAAGATATTATAGATGCTATAATCACGAGGATCTGAAATAAGCCAATGTCTTCATAATGATGCTTAATGTATAGTGAAATTTTTAATTAAACCCAAGCACAAAGACTTTTTACAAGTGTTTTGATCAAGATTCCTTATTGTCTTGTTTATTGGAACCTTAATTGATTGCTCTTTAACGTTTTATTATTTGTTGTTAAAATACATAACAATGTAGGAATTTAATACACTAACAAATAGTACAGTAATACTAGTTCCAGTTAGTGATTTTTTTGTATTTAAGGACATCTTGTTTGCAAATTACAAATGAGTAATAAAGTGATATTTAGAGTAATGGTACTCAAAATTTTAATTTTAATAATTCATTTATTTATTGTTTTTTTAATTAAAAATAAAAACATTAACTATGTAGTGAACTGAGTTGAAGTACAAACGATATACAATATTCTCAAGCTATTATTACTATTAATCATTATACACAATAACTTTTAAAATTATTAATTTTTAATGTTAACAATTTTGAAGTATTGATAGGTTTAAAAATTGCAAAGTATACACTCTTATTCATGATTATAATTTTATTATTGGAACATTTCTTAGTTGTAAATTAAATATTGTAATTTAATATAACTTTCGCCAAGTTTCGTTGCAACTTGCAGTAATATTAAATACAGTAATATAAAAGAATGCTTATGGCAAAAGTGCCATTATATTTTGTTATTTTTATATTTTATTGGCTACCATCGTTATTCCAGAGTTGTATTTTGTCTTAAATCTCTTCACTTATTTATAATTATTGAAGCACATCCTAAACTACTTTATAGCTCATGTGACAGTATACATTTGAGTAAACCGTTGTAAAACCTTATTCCCTTTCGTTCCCTGTTTGAAGAACCATGTTATAGAGTAAGAAGTTATTTTCATACATAAAGATAGAACTTTTACCGTTACGAGTGTCCATTAAAAGAAGGATCAACTCTGGATCTCTGCGGCAGAAATACTTTTAGATGGATATAAGCAGCTCGCCCTCCCTCGCGATCACTTCCCAGTAAAATCAACCCTTTTCTTCAACCTGTCTTTCAAATACAGGAAAAGTTTAACTCTAAACGTTTTAAGAAATGCATATATTATGTAAAAAGACTTAAATATCATGCATTCTTTTGCTTGGTTACAATTATTACGGCTTTTACGTTTCAATGTGTAATAAACGAACACACCAAATTAAAATATCGTCAACTATATATAATTTCATACTTACCTTTAGTTTACTAGCGCTACACGCTACAAGTGAGTTTTTATATAAATCATAATGATGTGATTATAAGAATGAAGAAGCATACACTCACGCACGAACGCGCACGCACACACACACACACACACACACACACAGTTGTGTTTATTCGTCCAAGTATATAGCTACTAAAAAAAAAATAATTTATACATATATATACAAAATGTTCACTAAAGGGTGTCACAAACTTGTTATTGTACTAAATATTTCAAACGAAATATATCATAATAACATAGGTTGAGAAATTCTTTCGTTTAACCACCGGCCATCATTTAGTTTATTATTATGTTCAGCTCTGAAACTGGTTAATATAAATAAACCAAATTTGTCACATAGATTTTAATGCTTCTTTGGCTCTTAATGGATCTTTACATTTTACAATTTTCAACCCCCCCAAATTCGTATTAAATGGAAATAGTCAAAGTTTAAGCGTTCACTTTAACAGTGTCCCAAGTTCCGTCACTTCATCTTTTTTAATAAAAAACTAAACAGATTGTATCCATATCTTATTATCATATTATCTTATTATCATCTTATATATCTTATATTATCTTATTATCATAATATTTTAAATCACACTATATATTATGAAAATAAATAGCCCGTTAAATGTGATTTACGGTTCAGTATGATCATTGTTTTAAGACAGCACAAACATACGTTTAATTAATATGTCCACTATTTATATTTTTTTTTACTTTTACATACTTGAAAACATAGTGAGTGGTTGACAAGAATAAGACTTCTTATTACTTCCTACTATCAAACCGCTTTTGAGAACACAGTAAGGAAATATCAAAGTACAAAACGCAAAAGTTTTAGTACAGTTATAATTTGTCCTGTTATAGCATAATATATTAGTATGGCTTAATCAGTAAAGTATGAAAATATTAAAGACAAATTAGCCAACCACAAATTAAAATACTGCTTTTTAATCTGCATTACCTGTATGTTTATAGAAGTAAGCTTCCCATAACTGTAGTATTCTGTAAAGAGTTAATCACAAATAGTACTCTCTCTGCCGGGGTTTCAACCCCGATCTCTATATTACCGGGAAAGCATGCTATTACCAAAACATAGAGCCATTGTTTTTTACATTCAATTAATTCGTATTTGAACATTTATGTTACATTATACATACTTGATCAGAAAAATCGGTAAATCAACTATCGTAAAAAAGTTCTAAGAGTTCAATAAATTGCAATCGCCATAATTATAAATATATATTTTCTTAATCGTGTCAACAAAGTAAACTCAACATTGGCGACGTAGTTATAATTATAATCGCTCACACCCGCAAATGCTACGGTTTACGTGCGGTGCAGCTGGTAACTTCTACTATTCCATATGTATGACAGAGAGTATGATAGAGTAGCCTACACACGTGCTTTGTTTGTGCTCCGCTTAAATATAAAATTTTAGTGGTAAAAAGTGATTAGACTTTGTTGGACTTTTGACTAAGTAGTTGTGTCGACCTTTGGGTGTGTAAGGGTAAGACAATAGTGTGAAATTACTTATCAATTGATATTAATTGCTTGATAAAATTCAAAATTGTCAGTTAACCATTCGCCTGTCAAGACGCGTAGTGGCATTGGAGCAGGGTCCAAGGTCAAGCCACCTGCCCATCGAGCTGAGTCCGATCCGGCCTTATCAGATAGCCCTGATAGCAGGCAGGCCGCCACAATAACTGCAGTCCGGGTTGCCTTATAAGATTACAGCGTTATTGCGCGAATTGTCCAGCTCGTGGCGACTCGGGTCTCTGAGACAGTGTCTGCCACTCTCAACGCCACCGTACAAAATACGCTCGCAAGAAATAGAATTATCAAAGGCAGAGGTGGCGGGACTTAGGCAACAGCTGCCACTTGTAAATCGAGGTTGGGCTCAGAGGGCTGATTAGATCGAACGATATCAGCGGCGGGACAACTAGGGTGTTTGGCGTGAAGGAGGAACAGGGGAAGGACACAGATGAGATGATGGTAAAATTATTTACGGAGAGGTTGGGAGTCAGTGTTTGCCTGGCCGACATAGATCGCTCCCACCGCGTCGGAGCTGCTCGCCGACCAGATGACCCGGCGAAACCACGGCCCATCATAGTCAGGTAGGTCAGCTACCGTGTACGGAGGGAGGTCTTCAATAACAAGAAGAAGTTGAAGGGGACTCCAGTGACCGTTAGGGAGGACTTGATGCTCCATCGGCGAGAGCTTCTCCAGCAGGCAATCGCCAAGCATGGGGCGCGAAATGTCTGGGCCATATACGGCCGCGTAAACTGGGTAACCTCTGAGAAGAAAAAGGGTTGGGCTACATGGTCATTGGACAATTAGTGTTTTATCCCTCTCCTCATCCCTATAACGACATAAATCTAAATTTAATGATTTAGGATATTAGATTAATTACTACATGTCTTAAAAATAAGTACATATTTTTCTTGAATTGCATGTGTGTGTGTGTAGAGATGTGTGTGTGTATTTGTATGTCTGGGTTCAAGATTGTATTTAGCAGGCATTGGATATACATTGCGGGCATACATGTACCAATTCATGCGAGGTTGTATGCAGTAATAAATAATTTAGTAGTGAGTGTGTGTATATGTGTGTATAATTAAGTTTTAGGAGAACAATATAATATTATTTGTAGGATTTTTAAGTTTTATCCATGTTGTATATAGTATATGTAACAATTGATTTAATTATGTTTAACAAGTAGTATTTTGTTTAAAACTTTTTTTAAAGTTTATTATTTATTTTTTTTATTTACATACCATTTTCACACCTAATACTATTTCAATTTTATCAGTTATCGATTATGTAAATGAAATTTTTTTCTCTCTCTCTCCTACTTTATTTTAGTACCACTATATATTTATTAGTATTATCTATGGAGTACAAGGCTGTGTGTATTTCGTTCTCTTCGTATCTAACATGAAATATTTGTTTAATTTTTTCATATTAATGTGTTGTGTTGAAATGAAAGGATTGTATGAATGTGTGTGTATGTGTGTCTGTAGCAGCGAGGTCTGGTGGCGGGGCGGCGCGCGGCGGTCGTGGCTCAGCTGTAGGGATGTCGGCGACTGACAGTGACTCCGACCCGGCTTCTCCTCCACCTCCCTCAACCACTCCTCCGCCTGATACCGCTCAAGTCCTGCTACATGAACTGTACCCTTATCCCAAACAACTAAAAGCTGCCCATATTAATGCTCATTCATTGAGGGGGCACGTGGACGATATCAGTGCTATATTTCGGCAGCAAACTTTTGACATTATTTTAATAAGTCAAAAGTCATGGCTAAAGCCAAGTATTCCCAGTAGTGAGATATCAATAAGTGGATAAGTTCTCCACAGAAACGACTGAATCAATAAAGGGGGTAGACATTTTGCGGTATACACCAGACAAAATTTAAGGGTTACTTTATTGGATGCTTCACCTCAGGAGTACTCAGCTAGACCTGAATATCTGTTCTTAGAAATTTGATTGTCTGGTTCGGATGCCCTACTTCTGGGAGTTTGTTGGTATTGGACATCTGACTGACTTTGAGGATGTTTTCTTGCGCCTGATGCCGTGCTACAGTCGTGTCCTAATCAAGGGTGACATGAACACTATTTACTCATGAAAACATAGAAAAATTATTACAAAAAACTAAATAATATGTTTAAATGTTGCAACATGACTATTGTACCACTGGACGCTACACACCACACTGCTGAATCCCACACCCACTTAGACATTATAGCAGTTAGCGATCTTAATGATATTGTTCAAAAAGGGCAACTTCTAATCCCAGCAGTTTCAAATCAAGATCTTATTTTCTGTGTGCTTTCCTATAAAATGCATAAACCTTTTGAAACATTCTTTAAATATAGGGATTTTAGGTGTTTGAATGAGGATGTCTTCCTAGAAGATGTACTTCAAGCACCATGGCACTATGTAGAAACTCAGTCGACCGTTAATGAAATGGTGGACACATTAAACTCATTGATTCTGTCACTCTTAACAAGCATGCTCCAGTTGAAAAACGAATGAATAAAAGGCGCCCAGGGCCTTGGCTCACTCAAGACATTTTAAATTTAATGGCTCAACGAGACGCAGTCTACCGGAAAGCCAGGAGGACTGGTGATGCGGTGACCATGGATCAGTATCGCCGACTCCGAAACAGTGTTAGGCAGAGCCTTCGAAATTCTAGATTGAAATACATCAACACGTTATTTGCTAATAAGAAAAAGACTACAATGATCATGTGGCGTAGTTTGGAAAAGTTGGGCTTTGGCAAGCAGCGCTCTTCATTCCCAGTCCAAGTTCCTTTGAATGATTTAAATGATTACTTTCTCTTAATTTATCGACCAAATAATAATGTTGCTCTGCAAAATTACATCAACCAACTACAAAGTCTGCCCCCCATGGAGCATGCATATCCTCTATTCCAATTTAAGCCAGTGATGCAGTTGGATGTCCTGCATGTAATCAACAGAATCAGTACCAATGCAACTGGTGCTGATGACATATCAATTCGACTGGAGAAACGTGTCTAGTTCGCTATACTCCCATCTCTTACTTAAATTTTTAATGAATCTTTGTGAACTGGTATTTTTCCTAATGCATGGAAGATTGCCCAAATCCGTTCACTAAACAAGATCACATCATCTGTTTTACTGGAAGACTACAGGCCTATCAGAATCTTGCCTGCTTTATCTAAACGTCTTCAACGAATAGTGCATTGTCAAATTACTCAATTTCTACAATCGCAAAATATTCTTAACATTTATCAGTCTGGATTTCGACAGTATCACAGTACTGAAACTGCGTTATTGAGAATTACAGATGACATCCGGTTTGCCACGGATCAAAGACAGTGCAATGTATTCGTACAGTTTGACTATTATAAAGCTTTCGATACTGTTAATCACACTTTATTAGAAGAAAAATTGAGACATATAGGATTTTCCACCGAGGTTCTTACGTGGATGGGAACTTATTTAGGTGGAAGACAGCATTGTGTTATGGTTGATGACATTAGATCTGACTGGAAGCCTGTTACATGTGGTGTTCCACAATTATCCATTCTTGGCCCTTTACTTTTTTCACTATATGTCCACAATATAAGCAAGGTACTAACACATACGAAATTTCACTCTTATGCTGATGACTTACAGATATATGCTCACTGCAGTGTTAGTAACATTAATCCAACTATTGAAAACATTAACTTGGACATTCAACAGATTGTACTTTTGACTGAAAAGCACGGACTGAAACTCAACTCGGACAAAACTAAACCCTAGTAGGGCATTTTAGACTTTTGAATACAGTTGACTTTAACAATGTACGTGAAATATTAGTAAAAGGGGAGGCTGTAACATACTGTTGTAGTGTCAGAAGTTTGGGATTGACAATTACGAAAACGCTGGACTGAACTGACTACGTGTTAGATACCTGTAAAAAGGTATTTGCGATAACGATTTTTACCACACCACATAAAGCTTTTACTGATTAAATCACTCGTATTTCCCCACTTCCTCTACTGTTGTGCCGTGGTTAATGACATGACTGTGGTTTTGAATAATAGATTGCAGAAAATCAAAAATTATTGTTTACGAGTTTTGTTTAACTTAAAGCGAGATGAGCATACAGGTATCTCACCTTATAATGTACTAATGTCAACGTTAAAATTGCAAGATCTAAGAGCTTTCCGAATCCTATTTTTACTTTTCTCTATCCTTAAAACCGGGTTTCCAAAATACGTTGCGAATCCCCCACCACAGAACGACTGCCTTTAATAAATCATTTGTAGTGTCTGCTTGCCGTATGTGGAATTCTCTTCCACATACTTTAAAATCTTTAGAGAGCAGGGATTGGTTTGTTTCGGCTGTTAAGTTGTATTTTTTGCAGCGGATGTCCGCGGCCGTAGTGCCCCATGATCGCTAGTCATGTTTTGTTGCAGACAGAATGAATGAATGTGTGAGTGTAAGTAAATAATTAAAAAAAATATAATGATTTCATTGTAATGTTGTATATTTTGACTTAGTTTTTGTTTACAATGGATGATTAATATTATTTTATAATCAAATATTAATTTTATATACAGTATAAAGTTTAGAGTGCAATTTTGTTTTTTTTTTAAGTGATTTGTTGTTAGTTTTAGAATACATAGCAAATATTCATTTTATGTATAAAACGTTGTTGATTTGATTTTTATTTAGAAAATTACAAATGGCTTGTACTTACATATACTAATAATCAGGTTAAGTGTAATAAAAGACTATGTAGTCCTAACTTCGCCTAAAAAATAAAGACAATTTTCATTTCTTTTTATGTATGCAGCAATACTGTGCTTTATAATTCACATACATACATACATACATATATATATATATATATATACATGTATATATACATACATAAATACATGTAAGTGTGTGTGTGTGTGTGTGTGTGTGTGTGTGTGTGTGTGTGTGTGTGTGTTTACTTCACGTTATATTTTAGATTGAGTCAACATTCATTTAATTCTTTTAATTATATACATTATGCAACAATAAATATTAGCAATTAACGATATAAATTATGCAATTACATTTTCCATCAAAGATTTATAACATCTTTCAAAGCAAAACATAACTACTATAATGTAACATTCTGGTAATAACTACACAATATCAATTAAATACGGTTTTTCTCGTAGGATTTCTTAAAAAATTATTATAATATTAGTTTACTTCAAAACATTTAAATATATTGAATTTTATGATATTATCATTTAGTAATTAATTGTCACCTATCAGAGTTCAGAATTTTGACAAATGAACACATTTAAAATGTTATTAAAATCAGAAACCAGTTTCCTACTGTTAAAGTAAAGAGAGTTTATAACTAATTAAACTTTAAATATATAAATCAAAGAGAATGAATTAGTTTTCTTCAAAAGGAGCCTGAAGCTAAATAGAATCGTTTCCTTTACAACGCATGTGAGAACTTACAAAAGAGCTTTTCAATGTTGTTTTGCCCTTATACACTTCTCCGTATAAGCGCCTGGAATTGCAATTGTACTGTAATTATATATTCTTAATTGTTACATTAAAAGTTACATAAAACATGTGGTATAATAGAAATATAATGATATATAGATAACGCTTATTTCATATCAATAACGTATGCTTAAAACATTATATTTTGTGTTAGAATTGTTTTAAAAACATTTATGCTTTCGTTATTTTGTTTTAATATCAATGATCAGTAAAACAACTTTATTTAAGTTATTTTATTAATGTTACTTTTAAAGTTATAGACCTTTATACGGATTACTAATAGGTATCGTACTTTCCATGATACATGGAATGCACAAACAATGTTTCTAACACATAACATGAATCTCTCTGGTTAGCTAGTTTTCAAATAAACCATGCTCTTTGATATTTGTCCAGATTTTAATCTTGTAGTATGCTGAAAGCGGATGTGAAACACCCAAATAGTCAGATTGGAGTCTTGACTAAAATCTAAATTATGGATATGTGTCTATTTAATCTATAGAACTATGTTAAAACAAAACAAAAGACACAGTGTTAAACCTTTAACACTGTGTCTTTTGTTTTGTTTTAACATAGTTCCATAGAATCAATAGAAACATATCCATAATAGCTTTACCGATTAGGTAATCGGTAAAGCTACGTAATCAGGTGTTACTTAAAAACGTTTGCTTTATTTTTTCCACCATTTAGTATAAGAATAAGATTATTAAATACAATTATTTTCTGTATTTATGTCAATAACGAAAACATTACCAGATTTTACACGTTGTCACGAATTTCCTGTTAAAAAAGGTTAAAATTAAAATAATATAACAATTTTTATACACTTTATGTACAACTGAATGCTATTTGATTCTGATGTTTTAAATTTTTGAAATAAACATTCCTGACCAGATATTTGAACAAATTTATAAAGGGTTAATCTAGTTATAATCATATTAACCAAGAAAATTCTACGTTTGAAAGTTAAAAAATATCTAGTTGGTGATACGACGATTTGAAAAAGTGTTTTACAAGGGACTGATATAAATGAGTTATTGAATGAGTGTTATGAGGTTTTGTATAAGCACATTAAGAAACACAGTTCAATGGTATAGACATGGGGTAGTTTCATAAAACTTGAAAATTCCATGGGTAAATGAAAGACTAAATAAAACAATTAAATAAGGAACCACCTACCAGTTTCACTCAAAAGTAGGCCGTACGGCATATATTTGTATACAAATAATATAAACGCTTTAAAGAAATGGTATGAAACGAAATTGAGGAAATTAAAAAAATTGTATAGGCGCTCATTTTAAATGCAAGATGGAAATATTCCTGATCAGTGGAAGTTAATAAATAATTTTACTAATAACAAGGATCGACAAGGGATAGACAAGATAAGACATGAACAGGGTAACACAGTAACTGATCCGATAACAGTAGCAAATATGTACAATATTAAAAAGTATATAAAAAGAAATCTAGTACGTTTAGAAGATATATCATTTCTTTTTTTAAGGAATTTATTTTTAAGAGTTTTAATTTTTAAGAAAATGTATTAAAGATAATGAAATGAGAACACTTGTTTAGGAATAATTAATTTTAAGTACACTACATTGGGGAGGTGCTGACAATACAAACATACAATCATTTATCATAACACAAAACCACTTCATATGAATAATTGAAAAAAGGTGTGACTCACTATGGATAATTTCACTAAAATATTTATTTGTAATGAAAGTATTTAACATTTGCTTTAGGAAAAGTGGAAATAAGAATAAAGGAGTTTACTAAATATTAATTGGTAATATACTTTTACGCATCCGCATCTTCAAATAAGTCACTTCTTTTTCTCTTTTGCATAAAACCTACATTGTACATGAATCATTCACATACACACAACCGCGCATGAGCTTGGTGGTTTTTACCTGAATTTCATAATGATTTTGTTTTCCTTATTATTGACACCTTACTAAATTTGTTCCTTACATTTTATTGAATAATCGTTACTATAATATATCTATGAACATAAAAGTTTTCATTAAATTAATATTATATATATATATATATATATATATATATATATATATATATATATATATATATATATTTCCTGATTTTATATTCATTTTATATTTTTTTTAGGAGTTAAAGGAATATTATTGTCGAGCAATAGATTTAAATGAAGATATAATGAGATATGTTATATTTCAAGTTAAGGTTTCAATATTGTATTGAGTACGTTACTTGAAATAAAATCAAATCACATTTATTTCAACAAAATACTGAAAAAAAAAAATAAATATTTTATATTGTAAAAGAAAACTAATTATCAAAAATAACATTAAAGGTGTTTCTTATAACTAAAATATATAATATCTCCAACACTTCAGGTGTAATTATGTAATTTGAGGTAGGTTGCATTCAATAGATAGGTTTAATAGATTGCATTGAATATAGATTGAAAGTAAACATACTATTTAAATGCAACGATTATTTTCTAAACGTTCAAAATCAGGCTGCGATGACAGTTTTCATGAGCTGTTAAAATAAAAAAAAGGTTAAGTGTAAATTGCAATATAGGTTATGTATTTTGAATTATGACATTGAAATATTCCTAGATATAGCGCCTCAACCAAAAGCTTTAAAATACTTTCCTTTGTAATATGCTTGACCTTACAAAAAAAACTATAATCCCACAAGTAAGAAAGAAGACTAATATAAAATGGCGGCAACTAAATTTAATTTATAAAAAAGGGAGAGAATTTTATGTTTATCTTCTCTAAATTATACTGTTTGGGTTATTAAACGTTGGGTTATATACTACATAATCTGTAGGGTATTTGGTCACCAGTGAGGAAGCTTTATTAGTTAGTGCATGACAGGTATGCTTTGCTGAGTTAAGGCCAATACAATATAGAGACATAAACAGTTATGTAATTCGATATTGCTATTTATAAATAAATTCACAGCAAAATGTTGTGTATGTAACTCATGTGAAACCATGGGATTGTGCAGGGCATTAATAAAATCAATTTTTAGGATGATATCTCGAGAATTAATTGAATTACCTAAAAACTTTATATGTTATATACATTGCTTGGATATTAATAAGTTCTGGTGGAATTCATGTTCAGTCTGTATACGTTTTTTTCTTGCTACCTCAAGAAACAATCCAGCCATAGGCTTGAAAATTTATACTGAAGTAGCAATAACAGCAGGAATCCTATGAAATACAACAATCATGGATCTCAAATGGAAACATATCAAATATTTAACAACTATCATCAAAAGCTAGGATATAGGGCGAAAAAAACGTTCAACATAGGCAAGGTTGTGTTTGATATCAGGATATCATAACCATCCGCAATATATCTCGAGAACAATTTCATCAGTCTCCTTTAAACTATTGCATTAAACTTTATATATTTCATTTACTTTATACGTAAATTCAATAATAGTTTATTTCTATACATGGAAATATATGTAGGGTCATTGAAGGCTATCACTTATTAGGAAAATTTTCTCTTGTCTGTCTACTGGCTCTAAACATTTTTTTCTGAATGAATGTTTATAGCTCTGTGAGGCACGTACTCTACTACAGGCATGTAATACTGCTTTAAAGCCATGTTTTGTCTGGTGTACCTTGTATTTTAAACACTGAAAAGTTTATTATTAAATATTCTAGACCAAACTTCACACATTCAGCATCTTGCTGACTTACGCCTGTCAACAATTATATCATTAACTTCCCACTTCAAGCCTTAAACAAATATTATAAGACAGGCTAACCATAATAACTGCTTTTATGTAACTCTAGCATTTTAACCTAATGTACCAATCGTAAATCTCGAAAAAGAGTAGGCGAATGGATTAAAATGAGGCAACTATATGTAGATTTTATATATTCATCATGAATCTAAAGACATTGATTATTAATGTTACTTTATAAAATCTTAAACAATAAATAATACTATTCCTACTTAAAACAAATACTGTAAATATAATTTACATACTACTATCATGGCTTCGGTTGGTAACGAAAAACATTTTTCGTTTATTAATATATCACATTTATTTTAAAACTATTGCCATTGCTGGATAATGAATGGGATGTTAAAATGGTTTTGGGTAGTTTATACACAGTATACGTTTTATACATTATTAAAATTTGTATTACTAATGTGTTGATTTTTGACAAACAGTTTTATGGAAGTGTTTTAATCAAAGTTAAAGATCCGAATTTTTTATGAATATTTTTTGTGATTTTAGACAAATCATTAACGTACTTAATTCTTCCCTTAAAATATTTATTATTTTATTTCTTTTCATTTCTTAAAATTCTAAAACTATTCTATCGAAGAATACATAGATTTAGAAGCTAACTAAAAAATTCCATAAGATGATATAGATGCGATAATTACGAGGAACTGAAAATAAGCTATTGTCTTCATAATGACGCTTCGTATATTGTGAAAGTTTTAATTAAACCCTAGTTTCAAAGACTCTTTTCAAGTGTTTAGCACAAGATCCCTCATTGTCTTGTTTATTGGAATCTTAATTGATTGTTCTTGAAAAGTTTTGTTATTAAGTAAACGGAATTTTTTTCTATTTATTGCAATAAATAATTAGTCCCAGTATTGCACATTTTTATGTAGAGTCGTCTTCTGTGCAACTTCCAACTGTGTAATGCGATTTTATTAATCATGGTAATGTTTGATTTCAAATTTAAATCTAATTTATATTACTATATTACAGTAAAAAATCTACATTTTTACGGAACTAGGTTTAAATTCAAATCGCGTTTTAAGATTAATGAATAGAAAAAATTGCCAAAAACTGATAATTGGTTTTAAAATTACCATGGATTTTATTACATATATTTGCCTAATATATAACTTGTGATATATTTATAAATTGCTAAATATACAATTATGTTATTACTTTTACTTTTAGAAACGGTCCAATCATCAATTTATCGTTCCTTCCGTTTTTTATTCATCGATAAAATAACTCTTGTTTTAAGCGATACAGAGATTCCAAACTTGGCGCATAGTTTCTTCTCGACCTATGAACGTGCTCATAGGTTTGTCATAGCCTTGAATCGATTTTGTGATCAAAAGACTTATCTTTGGAGAAGTTTGTCCATTTAAAACTTTGTACATGTATGTATGCTATTCAGTGTGATAGCACTTAAGAGAGACGTCTTTGATTATGTAAAGTTAAGGTTCCTCTCCTTCCAAGTATGAATTACATTATATTGATGTCAATAGGAAAAGATGTCTGTCTATATTTCCGCCTGTGTATCAGCGCATTATATTTTTATTTATGTTTTGTTAGCTCTGTCAATACTCTGTTCTAATGAGTATTTTTCAAAATATATAATAAACCAATCAATAAAAATATATAGTCAGATAGTTAAGGCTTATTTCAAAGTTTTATTTTACCTTATGCCTCTTAACGTATACATAATTATTTTAAACTATATCACCGTAAACCGCTGCAATAATCTAATTATTTATAGTTCTGTCTTTGAAGAACCGCGTTATAGAGTAAGCAGTAATGTTACTACATAATGATAGTATATTAGCGTTACAAATAATATTTGAGAAAAGGGTTCACTCTGGATTTCTGTGGCAGTAGTGCTTTGAGATGGATATAAGCAGCTCCCCCGTTTTTACGATCACTTCCTAGTAAAACATAGCCCTTTCGTACAGTCGGTCTTTTAAAATGTATGTTATAATTAATATAATATAAAAGTTGTTATAGTACAAACGTTCTTGACGATTAGAGACTTTTTCTGAGTAAGAATTATTTTGGCGTTTGTTATTCAATTTGCAATATATCAAAATATCATGAGAATATTTTAAACTACAATCATCTTCGGTTTACTTATGTTCGTGCTAAACGCTAATTAAGTACAAAATTATAGTATATGAAAGTATTCTTTTCACTGTTTCATGAGGAAGCATCGAGAAATGTTTAAAATAACAATTGTAGCTATATCAGTGCAGGAGCATTATATAATAGCTGTAAGACTCAACTCGTGGAATTACGGTTTATTATGCAGTCTTAATGCTTTAAAGCATCGAGCCGCATCTAATGCTACCATCTCTCTAACTATCTCACGAGTCTCTTAGGAGAAGTTTCAAGGAGTCGTCTAGATCTCCAGGATCATTTTTATTACACCTAAGGCTACAGAAGAGATCAGGATTTAAATTTGTCTTTGACGTACATCCCCTTTCTGTAACGTAGGTTTCCACTACGAACCCACATCACTAAAGTGTTATTGGCTCACAGAAAGTTATATTTTAAAAAAATCAACGTGGAACTGGACAATTATATTTAGTTTTAGTTTTGTTTTTAATTGTTGCTGGGCGGAATCAGACTTCTAGAATATGGGCCTGTCTGAGGCAGAATAATTTATTTAAAATATGATTGGGGAAAAACTTGTCCATTCAGACATATACAGCTACCCTATGACATACAACCTCTTAATATGGCATTAGTGGGTTATTGCATTGATGCACGAATCATTCATCTCTTAAAGTGTATTTTTTTGTCAAGCTCCCAAATCTTACTTGTTAATTAGGTCTCACCAATTAGTTGAGGATCTATGTCAGAATACAGCTCACAGGAGTCAGAAAAGTATTGTAGCTGACCTTATCGTTTGACAAATCAGGCAGAACTGATAGACTTAAAGTTTTTTCATGAAGTACACAGGAAAACACATTAGTGAGGCATGCACATGAAACAGATTAGACATAGTAAGGGTTGTGTTTATAAATAGATAAATGCTATATAAAGTTTGTAAGTTTAAAACTCTATATGAATATGAACTTCATGAAGAAGTTGATACGGCTATGTTTAGTTCCTATATAACTTCAAATAATAATTCCAAATACTGTTTTGTTTGTAGAAAAAACTAATGATTTATACCAACGTGGAAAATTAAGTATTAACAACATGCATACAACGAACTTCCCCAGTTTGTTTTGTATTTCATCAAGAAAGTAATGGCGCAGTTTTGTATTTAACATAGGCTACACGTGATGCAACACTACAATTTATAATATCAGTCATTCTTTAGAAACCTTGGAGAAATTTTACAGCCAAAGCAATATCGGAAACCATCTTCTGGGATGGTTCGTACTGCATTGCAGATGGTTACATTTTTACTGCTTTATGAGTACCCACTTCCCACTGCATAATAATAACATTACTTTACGGTTCTTGTTGTGAAATTTAGGAAAACATGTCTTTATTCCAGAAAATTAGTGGATCAGAAGTTAACAATTTCATACATTTTATATATCTGTGTTTTTACGACTCCCTTGTTCTCACATACCGATTTTTTACAATAATTATTATTATTCATAAAGAAATTTGAAATATAGTGCAATTTTAGTAAAAGGTTTTCTTACATTTTTAAGCTTTTTATAAAGTAAAATTATTAAAAAGTTTTATATTGGTTAATCCTAATCTTAATGGTATTATAAATACGAAAGTGTCTATGTTTTAATAGGGTTTATGAGTAAACTATCAACCGATTTTTCTGACAATTTACATGTGCAATCTTTTAGGACTTTGGTATTAACAAAGGTATATTTTTATTTAGAAAATCCCTCCGGGCTATGCCCAAATGGTCTTTTAATTACCAAAACATCCACCTTTCTTTCTGAAGTTACGAAATATCAATTGAAAGTACCATTTTTACAGTTTAAACATTTGCTTACGAAAGTACTACCATCATTTTATGTAATTGAACCTATATTTTAGTTATGGTATTTATGTTTCATAATTCAGATTTACCTAACACTAAATAGCTGTTAACACTCATAGACGCTTTTGTTCCTTAGCTGGAGTACATCAAATAAATTTAAAATGTTCCTTATACTTCATTTTATAATAATAGTAGCTGATTAGTAGTAGTAATCTAAAAAAAGAAAGATATATATACCCTATAACTTTTTGTACTAATTGAGGAAGTGAATATTTTAAAATATCTAATGAATTGAAAATACTTGATTTAAGTTTTTTGGAATTACTACTAAAACTTTGCTATGAGACCCACCTTAAGAAAACTGTGAAGTTTTATGTATTATTTTAATCGAATATGTAACATATGCCAACGATTGTAAAAGAGAAGTACCAATATCTAATACCTAAACAGGACCTAAAGGTCCTCAAGTCAACGTATAATCATGTTTCTGGAGTTCGCTGATCCCCAATATTGTAAGTCTGAGTTTAAGATCGGATTAAGTAACAAATATACGTCAAATACTTTTTTTAATCCCTTCTACTTTTGAATATAATTATAAAAATTACCCAACTTCGCTGAAACTTTAGTGTATAAAAAGTATTTGAAATTACTGAAATCCTTACTGAAATGCTTTATAAAAAATTAATCAAATAAAAAGCACCCACAATTTTAAAAATATTACGTAATGAAGAAATACTGCTTGCATAATTATTACGAATTTGGATTTTATATTTATTAACACAAGTTACAAACAAATATTTTCGAGCAATAAAATTTAATGTTTTCTTACATTCCTAGATTATTTGGGTTTTAAAATAAATCCTTAAACATGAAATATAAACCCATAACAATAGTTTATACTGTTCTTTGTGCGATACAATAACCAAATGTTACGCACAGTTCCCGCCAGAGCGTTCTACTGTCTTGTGTACCATCGATAAGGAAGATTCTTTCCAGTATTGTTTCTTTTGTCAGTAATTCGTATGTAAAATATTACGCTGATTATAAATTCAATTCCTTTATAACAAACACAATGGAATAAAACTTGAAATAATTTATTTTTACATCAATATTTACTATTTATAGTAGACGTAACGCAAGTCACGTCAACCTATTGACGTATTATATACAATACTTGTATAAGCTCTAATTTTAAATTTCATATCTAGTACTTATATCAGTGAGAAAACTTGTTGTAATAAATCCTTATTGATATATTATATAATATAATAAATCTTTATTGATCACTAAAATTCTTAATTTTAGAAGCACACGTGTATATGGACATATGAGTGCGTAAGCAATTAAATAAGTCCGCAATTTAATGCCTTTACTTTTTTAAAACTGTTTCCAAAAAAATATTATGAACTTATTTCAACAACTATTTACTTTGTTTCAATGAAAACCAACATTCTTTGTATGTTCTGCGAAACCAGGAACATAAAAAATGAGTACAAAACATTTTCAGTTTTATTCATAGTAACGTATAAATGTAAGAGTTGTAGCCTTGACGCTGATTGTTGGCAGAATCAAGAACTAAGTTCTGTGATACTTTAAAAGTTGAAGGTTACTCCTCTGTAGCTCACATTAAAATCTCTTTGTAATTCTACATTATTACTCCAGCTGTAATAAGTAAAACAATTCCTGGGAGAATTATTTTTTTATTAGTTAATATTACTAAGAAAAAACTACACTACTACTATAACTTTTTATAAAGTAGGAATGTTTAAACCAATATGAATTTTACTCGTATTGTTTAATGTAATATGCTATTTTTATTGTAACATTATAAAAAGTAAGGATTTAAAAATCCCTTCCAAAATTAACATTTTTATACGGAATGTATTACTTTATATAAGCACTTCTAACTGTCGTATTACTAATATTTATACATTACACCTCAGTAGTAGAAAGCACAACTTTTTTATTTATAAAACCCTAAAAATTATAATATTTCTAATATTAAAAAGTTTTTATTTTTTATATTGTAGGTCATTGAGTTGTCTTTACATACAGGAAGTCACTATTTCCTCTATAACGTGGAGAATTAGGTTTTTTTATCACATTGGAAATATAAATATTTATTTGGATAAGTTTATAAAATTTAACAAATTAAAAGTTTGTATATTTAGTTTAGCTCCATTCCGCCTCTTATATTTTTAAATAATTAAATGAATTTTCCTAACCAATTTTGTTGTTTAAGACTTAAAACAATGTTTTGCTTATGATTGAGAAATCTTAAAAATCCTAGTATTATTTTATGTTTTTTCCATTATTAAATTTACATGTACACCTATATTTACTTTCCATAAAATAGTTTAGTGAGGTCAAACACAGCCCCTATTACTATAATACACATTTTCCTGACTTAATAAATATATGTTATAATATTATTTATGAATATAACCATTACAAGAATGGTCAAACAAATAACCATCTTCATTTCAGTGCCAAGAGGTCGTGGACTATCTGTCTGTCAGTCAGTCTGCCGTTCTATAAAATTTTTGGTATTATCGTCATATAGGCTTGAAACTTTTTTTATAGATCTATCGCCGTTCTATGAATAATGTTACTATTATTCATAGAAACTGTTAAGGGTAAAAAATACAAAGACAAAACCGATATTTGTTAGCTTGATTAGTAAAAAAACTTCTCATCCTTGTAAGTAATGTTAAAATTTTAATTCTGATTCAAACGGTCCCATAGACATATTTAACCCCTAATTGTGTTTACTGCACATATATGAATACATGACGTAAAACAATTAAAATATCGCGTTTCAGTATAATAACAATACGAAATTCGGGATGACACAAGAATAATGTTGTATTATTTGTTACACATATTTATGAGTAGAAGTAAATAATGACTAAATAAATGAAAACATACTATGGTATTATACACGTTAGAAAACTTATTAGGAAATTTGTATAGAGAACTAATTGCAGAAAATTGTTTGTGTATTGCAGTAATATATGTACTGGAGATGTATATATATATATATGAGATGTATATATATATATATATATATATTATTATATATATATATATATATATATATATATATATATATATTTACCGGGAGAGCAACCATAGAAACCTGTATTTTAATATTCCTGTTATAAAAATTATATTACTTTGGCAATAATTCCAAAGACTTCATTATTACGTGTGGCTATATTAACATATTTATCGACTTTTATAAAATGTTATATTTAAAATTTTCAACAAGTAAAGGTATATTTGTCAAATGTTTCAAAACATATATAAAAACGTGAAATAAACATAAATGCATATCAAGTGTGTTTGCCTATGAAAATACTGAAATATAAATGTTTACTTGAGGTATTAAAACCAAATTAATATTTAATAGCAGTCTAAAAACAAAGTATCTGTAAAAGTATTGGACAGCTTTGCTTCAAATAAAATTTCAAATACATTCCAAAAATAACATTTGGAAACTCACAAGTTTGGAAAGATTTAGTGTAGATTTAGTACACCCAAAATGACCTAAGCGCAAAGAACAAGAAAATGTGACAGTTGGATCACATCCTTGAAATAAACCCAGGTGTTTAGTATGAAACTTGTGCTCTACGTCAAAAACATTTACAATTAATTCTACAAAAAAGTCGAACAGTACATTTGAAGACTTATCATGTGAATCAGAAAATATTGTGTATCAAATTCAGTGCAAGTTATGAACTAAATATTACATGAGCTCAACAATAAATTCTCTAGGAATAAGGATGGCAGGGCACATGTATGCATATAAACATAAAAAGATAGAGCAACCTGTAGTGGTAGATAGCTTAAAACATTATTTACACGTTGAAAAAACATAATCGGTGAAACCAGTTAGAAAAATGTCTCACAATTAAAGTATAAACAGTCTAAGAACCGTGGATCAAGGCCATCAGCTCGTCACCAAATCTAAATTTCCAAATTGATTAAATTTAAGGTGACTTAGTCAACAAAGTTAATTTATAAAATCAAGTCATATGTTTACAATTCTACATAATTTATTCTTTAGTTTTATTGCCTGTATTAAAGTTTATGCTATTGTATTACTTTATATGTATATAATATATATAAGTTTAAAATATAAGTTTTATATTATATATATATATTTATATTTATAAGTTTAAATAAAATATAATATACTAATCCCAAAAACATCTTATATAAATATAAATATATATATATATATATATATATATATATATATATATATATTTCTCTGTCGGGATAAGAAAGAACACTTTACTAAGATACTTGAAATATTCCAGACCGGAAGTATATGAATAAGAGATAGAAATTTTTGAACGAGGTAGGTTACCGAAACCTGTGTATTAGTTTTTTTTCTGTATCAGGGTAACAAGCTATACCCACCACATACCGTAGCTATGGTTGTAAGGGTTACTTAAACTTAAATTTTGAGTTAAAGTTTTAATAACCTTCTTCATTGTACATAAGTGTCAGTTTTGATTAAAATTACAATGGTGTACTTATGAAACTATGAAAATACCTTTTCACCGGTATTACACTATACTTTATAGTCTAGTTGATTAATCCAGGAGTAAAGTATGTGACAGTGTTATATTTAATACGCTGCACAATAAAGAATGTGAGCTTAGGCTAAACTAAACATTCATAATAAAGACTCAACTGTGACGTTGGAAATATAGTTAATAATTAATTTGTATCTATACACGATAAAAAACAAGATATGAGACACAATTTACACTCTTATAATAATAGAATAATATAAATCTGGTATAGGAAAACTTACGTATTAAATTATAATAGGGCATCGTCACATTACACTAATAGTGTTTTTACTACGTAATACAGTATGAGAACTTTGATTATTAAAATGAACTTGAAGCCGCGGGCAATAGCTAGTTTTTATAATAAACTAATGTTTTAAGCTTAACAAATAAATAAGCTGTAGTCACTTCGTTGGATGATGTTGTAACCAATCATATTATTTTAAGTTGGTTAGTGGATTGAAAATAAAATATATAACAACACGTGCGTTTTATTAATAACCTGTTTCAAACTAAACGAATATGTTCTATTTTTGCTCATTTTCATTAGGACTATGGAGATCGATTGGACAGAGCTTTTTAAAGTCCAATTTATTCAGTATCTACAAAATTCAAATATAGTGAGTAAGAATTATCGATTTATTCCAAATAAGTTAATAAATATTAATTTTAGGTACTTTAAATCGTCTTACAAATATCAATAAATCATTTTATTATACGTAAAGCTTAAAGATTTTACTTTTAATAAGCTCTTAAATTTATGCACGAAAGATATTTGAAGTTAGTATGTTCTGTCGTATTTGCAATACTGCAAGCTCAATAAACAAAAACAGAGCATCCGCGAAATAGTATTTAAAATTAAAATCTTATAATCACTGTGACTACAATACAATACTCGTGATGGAAGACACGAGGGTAAAAATAGTTAGGAGAATTTAAGTAATTGTAAACATTATAATCGTATTTCTTAAATCGTGTTTGATTTGTAATAGGTAATGAGTACGATTTTGTTGAGAGTATATATGATCACTAAAACAAGATGTTCTCCAAATATGTATGTCCTTTTAATTAATATAAAATCCTAACTACTTGTACTAAAATGCAGATCAGAGTTTAATATTTGTAAACTCTGACTAGAAATATGACAAAAAAACTTATGTTAAAGTCGCCACGTTTGTAGTATTAACTTATATCCCTTTTGGTGAGTTTGCATATTTTATAACTTTTTTACTCTTTTATAATGGTTAGATATTGATTCATAAATTAATTTTTTTGTAATAGCTACTCAATACTTACACACATTAGGTGCATTTTAAGTTTATTAGGTTAGTTTATTTACTTATAACCGATGAAATCGGGGCTTTAAGTGCAACGAGTACTTGAGGCCTTTTATGATTTGGTTTTATAAAACTATCTTTGCTTGAATAATTAACAGTGTAATAATGAAATATGCTAAGAAATTAAACACTGTAATGTCACAAATTCCATTCTAAAATTGGCCGGACTCCCAGTATTGAGAATCGTTTTTAGTCTATTAGTGATTGTGTGGTTAAATTAAGTATTTCATGTAAAAAATAGGTGTTGCTTTTTACCGAAAAAACTATGAAAAATAAATTAAATAATCATATTTTCAATTTTTATAATCGTTATATCCCAAGTGGATACTTGGCCAGTATTGCTATCTGTCGGAGAAATAGCGAACTCCTTTCTCACTTGTACCTTAAACGGAGTATATTGTACATCAGAGGTTTATAAAATATGAGTGGGGTTTTACTACATCTTTGACATAATAAAAATAATATAAAAAGTGTGACGTAACACGCCAGAGGAAAACTTTAGGTGTATTATATTAAACAAAAAATATTTCTCTTATTATAATATTACAAATGAGACGTTGGTTGAACAAAACATAATTAAAATATAATATAATATTGGATTATGTTTATCGAACTGCATGATACACGATTTTTATTACGGTGACGCTGTATAAGAAGTTCTTTTTAAGATGTGAGATGAAACTCAGCGATAAGCACAATTCGGTTTTTATAATCATTTCACTTGATATTATTTAACCACAGCTTTTTTATTTACAAAGTTAGCAAATGTTTCTTCACTTATTATTAAATATATTCCTGTTTAATACGATGAATTAATGCATATTTTTGGTAATTTATGTATTTATTTGTTATGTTTTTAGTAGCATTATAAATTGTACGGAATATCCGACCACCTAAAAGCAAAAAATTATAATGCACTGGAAGTTAGCAAGTGCCAGGTTGATTTTTCTTTAATTATCCTTGTTTAGTTATTCTCCACCAAAATAAGTAAAATAAGATTTCACCTTTTGCTCTAAATTATGTTGTAACTTATTAAACGGTTATTGTTTTATAGTTTGTTGTTGAAAATGGAAAGTGTGAAACGATAATGTGATGTAGGACATATGATATAGTTATATGGTACAAATTTCAAACATAACTTTTTGAGGTTTCTCTTCGTTAGGTAGAAAATATTTAGTTTATTGAAATTTTAAAATATTTCTTTTTAGTTTATAATTATTAATACTAACTATTTATCACTTAATGTATACGATATACTTAAATCCTCGAACCGCAATACATTTTTTAACAAATGACGATTGCAAATATAAAAAACCTGACAATAATGGAATTAATGTAGTTAATAACTCATGACAATATACATGTTAAGTATGGGCCACGAAATAACTCAAATTAACTCATTACACTACATACTGAGAGGACTTCTGCCCGGTAGTACCCAGGACCTGAACTTCGGGCTCTGGCAACTTACCATATCTTTTCACAGAGCCTTGACAATACTTACACAGATCCTGATATGAATTTGAAGGCAATACTTTAATTTTACATATATATATATATATATATATATATATATATATATATATGTTCTCTGCATAATATGCAATAGAATTATATATTTTAACTTTGAAAATGGTCTAGTTTTCTAAGCAAGTAATAGTAAGTAAGAACGGAAACCTCTGTTATTACTTATGAAATAGCAAGATTGTTTATAAACTTCATAATACTAAGTACAAAATAATATTACTATGTTATTTTAATCGGTCTCTAATAATTAGATATATAAACAAATAAGTAATAAAATACTAATAATACACCACAATGAAATAGACAACTCATAACTTTTTAACTAAACTTACACATAAAACGTTGGTAAAATATGTAATTCCTGGAGTTTAAATTCATTAGTTAGTTATTATAATAATATTTTATGAGATTCAATACTGTCTGTCTGATGAAATGCAATGATGGATTTTTAAATGTGATATGATGAATATCTTGGTTAATTAAAATTTAAACATTTTGAGCTGCTGACAATAGTTTATAAATTTAGTATACGCACATAATAAATATATACGTAATATGTAAAAGTACAAAGTTCAAATGTTGAAAGACCTTGATTTTCATATCTTAGATGATGGTTCAGGTTAGTTTTATCTAACATACATAGAATTGCCAAGAGATGAATTGTACTCATACCGATCCTAATATGTAAGATAAAAAGCCAAATTGTATACTCATATCACAGAGTCACAGTTTAAATTATGTGATCCTTATTAAACAGAGGTGTGATATATTATACAGGGTGTCTCATGAGTAACACGACAAACTTCTCAGATGGTTTTCTATTATCGAAATTCGTATAAACATATGTCTGGAACGGTTTGTTAGCGAGCTACGTCTAGCAATAGATTGTACCTGATTTTATTGGAAAGGACCAAAATAAAGCTATATTGATTTTCTTTTTTGGTTAAAGAGAGTTTCAGTTGTAAGTCCTAGAAATAAACTTAAATCTTAAAAATTGGCATAACAATTCTATAAAGTCAAATATAAATGTAAAATTTCGATATATGTGTGTCTGTTTGTTTGGTTATTTAAACGCATACATGTATGTGACAGTTACGGCCAAATACATAATAAAGTAATAGTATGAATTAAGGGCTCTGTGGTGTAATGGTAGCACATTCACCCGGAAAGTGAAAGATCCGGGTCTGAGTCCAGGCGGAGCATATACTTTTTGTAATAATATTTTTATCAAAATTATGTATATATACATACATATATAACTCAAATGTTGTACATTTTTCCTAAGATAGTTTGAAGTTTAATCGGATAAAAGATGGTGATCGGATAAAATATAAAACGTATCCAGGAAATCCTATAAAGAGGGTGATTGATTAGGAATATTGCTAACCCATAAGAAGTAAATTAGAAATAATGGTTTTTATTACATAAGAAAAGAGTGTTAGCGGCTCAACGGATGGGATCAGCTGGAGCAATTACAGAGCTGTCACTGTAGATAATTTTGTTGCCTACCCGAAAACAATTCCCTGTCTTAACAGAAAACAACAAGTATCGTTTTATATTTTCCTTTCATATTCTTAAAAACATCTTCTTCAAATCGTGGATTTTTTTGTTTATCTACAAAAAGTCAAACAAATTACATATACCCAATTTTAGGAGTTTTTATTCATTTTATTATCATCGTATGAATCTGTTTAAAGATTTTTTCGTTAAGTAATATCATTTTAATAATAGATTGCTCTACCATATAGTGATTGACGCACAAGTAATGACGCATAGATATGACAGAAAGACAACTGTACCATAAAAACTAAATTTGAAGACAGCAATTGAAACAAAAAATAGATTTCAAATAAATATACCCAAAGTAAGCATTGCTGATACTAATGATTCCATTTCTTTCTCCTTGGATGGGTGAACCCTTAGCCATTCGGACCTTTCAAGCACCAGACACTGATTGGGGTTATTTACTGATTTTCCAATGGTCTTTCAGGGTAAATGTTTGAGATTATTGTTGCCCTTAATTTTTCGTGGTAAATTAAAACATCCTGTGGTATTACCTTTTGTTTTTTTACAAACTATATTCTCGTCCCGGGTATTATTAAAAAGACCAAATAATAGGATTGAATAATAATAATTTTCAACAAGTAATGATATCGTAGCATTAAAGGTTATTACACTGTTTTATTAAATATTGAATATTAATTTTAAACAGAGTATATTATTTCACTTAAATAGATTATAAATGAATCTTTTCCACCTAGTTAGTCTAGCAATGAGTCCATTAAGTATTGTTACGTAGAATAAAAAAGTGGGCTAATGTAAAAGTAATGTTCTTTACTTCAGTTTT
The DNA here is from genome assembly GCF_021130785.1 of Homalodisca vitripennis. NCBI lineage: Eukaryota > Metazoa > Arthropoda > Insecta > Hemiptera > Cicadellidae > Homalodisca > Homalodisca vitripennis. Next base: position 80,700,916 of record NC_060212.1, on the reverse strand, counting down.
AATAATTTAAAAAGGGGAAACATCATCGAATATATATATATATATATATATATATATATATATATATATATATATATGTGTGTGTGTGTGTGTAAAATGTATTTTATTTATTTGATTTTAATTATTCTTGAATATAAATCAGTAAATATAATAAATAATTAGAGAACAATATAAAGTATGTAATAAAGAATGTACATTTTATTTAAATTGAATAAATGGTTTGAATGGTTTATATCCAGTTAAGTTGCAAAATTGCACAATTTTCTGCTAAAGTAAAAGTGTAAATTGCAGCACCTTAGTTAGTAAGTCCAAGACAGTGTTTTGTTAGAACTTGTAACAGCCAATCTGGAAGCCGTGATTAAAATAGATGGTGAGGAGTAGTAGACATTAGCAGACAGACAACCTTGATTTGTCTTTTGAGCAACTTCACGGAAACTCCGCTTTGCTGTTATAAAATATATATACAATTACAATAATATTTTCTTACATAACTTTTTCAATTATAATTAGGCAAGTATAATTAGGATATGTATAAAAATTTAGGAGTGTTATAAAAGCGAATAACTTACATGCGATAAAGTTATTCGGATATAATAAATTAGCTGACTAAAACCTATTAGCATAAATTCAACTAAATATTCAAATAAAGGCAATTATTGTTTGCTTTTCGTGTTGTATTTTACGGAATTAGAGCAAGTATTAAACCGTTTGAAATTTGTTGTAGATTTCCTCTAGAGAAGCTTGCATACGAAATACTATATTTTTAATTTTTTTTTTAATAGTATATTGTAATTGTCCGTTTCTAATCCCAAAAGTGAGCTATCATTACTTGTTATTGGCTTCACAAGTCATTAAAATCCACATTTTTTTTGTTTTTAATAAAAATATAATTAATTCGAAGTAAACATAAACTTCAAGTAAAATTACACTGTAGTTTGCCTACTATTAATGAGATCCAGGGGATTAAGGCGATTTATGTTATTAAAAACCTTTATTTGTATCTAATTTCAATAACCCTGTTTAATTTTGTTTCTAAGATAAAATTAATTTTTGATGAATTTTGTCATATATTTTTTTACTCAAAATTTCCTTTTCTTGGTCTTATTTATCAGTAAATTATACCTGGTTTGTATTATTAATTGAATTTAAATTGAATATGTTTAACAATATACAGGGTTTCCTTAAATTACTCTGTAGAATTTGTCAGGTCAACGTAACTAAGAAATAAAATATAAAGAATAGATCTGCCTTGCTTATTTAGAAGATAATTCGTTCACAATGAACTAATAACTTAAATGTAATAATCAGCTGATTAGTAATAAAAAGCTGATTATTACTAATATGGATATGTCGATAATGGTATCTGTATTGTTGTAATTACGATTGTTACAAAACTTGGTAAACGGGTCGATGTATGAAGGTATAACCTTTAACAACCTATTTATTAAACTAGGTTTAATATATTTAGAATGGCCGCCATTTAATTCACGTTATAAAAAATATTTAATGAACCACTGTATTTATAATGTTTTAAAATCAGCTGTAAATGGGTGTGTAATGGAAGACACAATATTAGCGTTTTAACTCTGGAGGCTCGTGGAACAGAGTTGTCGGATTTATTTAAAATCTACTAACGCAAATGCAATGAGTAAGAAAACACGATTAATACCAAATATTTAAATAAACAAATGGTTTCAGTTACCTAAAATTCTATAAGACTTTAAGTATTTTTTTCTATTAAATAGATAAATATAAGATTATAATTTTGTTACTAAATGTAATCTTTTTCACTTAAGTTGCTCTAAATTTTTACCGACACTGTACTTAAAAAATAAAAAAGGAAGATCACGAAATTATATTACTAAACAAACCATTCTTTGGCCACAGTTGGAAAAAAGAAAAGAGAGCAGCTAGACATAAGTGAATTAAACAAATCGTAAACAATATATTTCTTAAAGTCTGATAGTTTCATATTAGCTAATGAGTAATACTATGTTGATATTTTCAATGTGCAATAAAATAATATGTAATTGAAATACCCCCTAAAAATCACCAATAAATTGTATTATTTTACAATATATCTCCATTCACTAGTATACCAACCAGACTGTAGGACTCTTTTACTCAGGGCAAACATATTTTGAACTACTTATTTCAATGGATGATATTTGTGTTGTTAACTTACATGACCTTTTGTGAACTTTAATTTTTATAACACATTAAAATACAATAATGTCAAAATATTAAATTTATGCTAACTAAAAATACATAGAATTTTATAAAATTAAACATGTCCATTGAATCACCTTATAGAATGATTAAATATTTATTCATAGATTGAGTTGTTGGTAATAGGTACCAACAACTCAATGTAAAAATATATATTGTTTTGTTATGGTTTGTTAGCTTTGTTCTTCTATGTATATAATGTCAGACGAATTCAAGGATCAAAGGGAAAGAATTAGGATTCAAAGGCTTTCAGTATTTCTTAATATAAAAAAAGAATGTTTCTTGGGATATACAGTATTTAGATTAATTATGCAATACACTGCGAACTATGAAACCTTAGAGGTAATTTTGTCAAATAAACCATTTTATAAACGAATATATTTATAATTATGTTTAAAAAGAAGAATATACTAAAAAATTAATCATTCTTGAATTTTGTAATAGTTATATCCATACTGAATACTTGCCCAGTATTGCCACCTGTAGGGGACACACAGAACTACTATTCGCTTATAGCTAAACGCAGTACGTTATACCTTGGAGGTTATTATTAATTAAAACTTACGTTTGCTCTTTATGTTGACGTTTTATAAACGAAAATGTTGTCAGAACATATTGCAGTTTTGTATAAATAAATAAGTAAAGGGATATATAAACTCCTCCATAGTTTTACAATATAAATCTTTAAATTAATAATAAATAAATAAATATTTTCTATTTCCTTAAATTCATTACTCATTATAAAAAGTATTAAGTAACGGCATTAAACGCTCGTATTAGAATTTATAGACTAAGGTTTCTCTAAGTAAAATCATTTAATTAAGTATATTTAATTAGTAATAATACAGCGCTGTATTGATGATAAACTATTGTACAATTCGATAAATAGCACGCAATTTAAATTCAAATCGTGTTTTTACCAAACAAACTTCCTATTTCGAAAATAATATTAACAGAACAGTCGAATAGGCTCACTTCTTCTAACTATTACTTACTTGTATCCTGTGGCATATTATGTCACATCTGTATAATATTCATATTATTTTAAACTGGAGTAAATTTCAATGTTTTTTTAATATTTTAATTACCATTCTAAATTATTTTTAATGAAGAGTACCGAGGGTCCCACCACCTGAAAACAGAACATAAATAATGCACTGAAGGCCAGTACAAGTTCCTGAGTTTGTGGTGAGTACCGGGAAGCCGCAGCAACCTTGTCTTTAATTATCCCTTTTTAGTTATTCTATACCAATATAAAGAAGACTGCTGTCAGCTACAAATTATTGGTATTTGTTATATGTTAACACTGTTATCATAAGTAAAAGTACACAAAAATAAGATATGTTTTAGTTAATTCTGTATTGCACAGAGAACACAATTCTATATCGAACATCATGTTGTAATTACTTAAATTAAATACCTCAGTTACCTCATAGTCATACGTTTTGTTCATTTCTCTCCAATTGCTATCGCTTCAATATAGGATTATTATAATAATTACATAGTCAGTGAATGGTAATTCATTGACAAACATTCCACCACATCATACAAAACGTAGAACGATAAACACCGTTTCAAACTAGTTATGAACAACTTGAATTTAGAGGAAAGTTTTGGGATATACTGTTAATCTATAATCTATATAAGGCTAATCTGCCTATTTTTTCTTGTCTTAAATACAATTTTTTTTAAGTTATTACCTTTTATTGAGACTGTTTTTGCATCTTAAAATGAACATATTGTAATCACTTAATGTAAGAACATTTATTTTGATTTATACCATGTAAATGTATGTATGTATTTTATTATGCATGAAGATGTATATGCAGAATGTATATTCAGTGTTTTTGACAAAATAAAGAATTATTATTATTATTATTAATCTCTTGAAAATAATCCAAAGTGTCATGAAAAGCGTTCATGCATAACCGTCCTGTCTCGCAGTCCGGAAGACTTTCCTGCCTCTAGTCCGCTTTGAGTGGATGTGTAAGCTACACATTAGTTACTACAGATTCTGACATACCATACAATGATGCTTCTTGAACGTACAGGCTTGGGAGATTTAACAGTGGCAAATTATTAAAAGCTGGCCTACACCATTCTCTTAACTTCACCTTAAAAATTCAAATGCGTATTTTGAACATATATAAAATATTTCGTATAAAAACATTTAAAGGTGTCATTTAAGTCTTTAATGCAATGTTTCATACATACATCAACTCTGCATAAAAGTTATTATTGTAAATTTTATGCTGGAAAAATGATATAAATTACATAATAGCATAAAAATGAAATACGCGTGGCTTTCGTTTTACACATATACAATGATCATTAGACATAATAAAAATTTAATAATATGGGCCAACCAATTTTGTATAAAGGTGAACCATTAAAAACAAGAAATTATGTAACATTGTATATGGTCCACAAATTCCTATAACTTAAAAAGTACCAATCTTTTTCCGTAACGTTTTAAGGAACAAAAAACTATAGAAATATTTATTGACCTCATAATGTGATTTTGAGTAGCTGCTGACAGCTTAACTGTTTATTATAACCAGAAAATTAAAAACATTAGTTGTCATATTCTCATCATGACAACATTTGACGTATTCTTAGTCTTGAGGAGTGTTAAGTGAGATGATATTGTATGAATATGTTTCTCAATGAATTATTTAGTTGCTGCAACTATTTATTCATTGAGACATAGAGTTCTATTTAAAAATTTATCCTATTTATTGCGGAATTAATAACACAGCTGAGTTTCTTAAAACATCTTTGACAATGTGTTTCTATATTTACGTAAGAGTATTTCTTTGCTACGAGATATCGTATAAGGGCAATTATAATCTCACACTTAATATTTATAATTTTTTTTCTTTGCTAAGATATCTTATTAAAATTTTTTGATTATATTTACTATCTGTGTCTCACAAAATATATCTTGAAATTATTTACACAAACCTAACTGAAACAATAAAAAACATGTTATATGTACTATAAAATTTTCCATAACAGTTACAATACACGGAAGTACGCTCGTAAGTAATTTTTATTTATTTATTTCTCCATAAAAAAAATCCAAAATTGAAACTGAATTTATTAAAAGTTATAGTTTTTATTTATACATTGAATTATTTGTAATAGGGAATATTATCAAAATCGGTGTAGGAGACGGAAAACACACACAACACAATTTTGAAACCACTGTGAGTAAAATGCAAATAGATGTCAATTTCTTGTTGAAACTTTATGGAAAGAGATAAGACGATTTCTCAAGCTGCTGATATTGTTCATAATAATAATATTACAGACTTTTGAAAACTACTTCAAAATATCGATATCTATCACGTAGAAGCAATTCATCCAGTGTACGTGGCAATCTTCCCTGTGCTCACTAGATATAGAATAATATATGGAGGAAGTAGTCTAAGCGCTTTGGTGAAGTTGTCACAGAATATTCTTGATAATTTTTTGATCACCTATAATTTTCTATCTTGTGCAATTTGAAAACCTTCAACACAGTACAGTATCATCGTAGTTTAACATTATGTCGTGTCAATTGATAAAATACAAAAGCGTTTCCTTTATAATTTAGTACACACCTAAATAACACTAATTATTTTACACAAAATGCAAGTGAATCTTCATATTGTTATTATAGATTTTATATAATAATTCAATAAAATCATAACTACAATAAATACAAAGGAAGTGAACGTGAAGAAACAATCAAAATTGAGTCTTAATGATATATACGCATATACAACTTGATTAATACATTTAACCTTAGCTATAATAATATTTAAAAATACCAAGTACAAATTTACCTTATTTAAATGTTGAAACATATTAAAAATATGCTTTATTTGACCTTTTTTATTCAGGATTTAAAAAGACTGGTTATACGAAGAAAATAAAACAATCGCTCTAGGTCTAGGACGCTTCAGACAAACAAGTGTTAAAAAGTTTCCGCACTTAGAAACAAACATTCTCTGAAAGTCAAAGAAGAATCGTCTGGGTGTTGTAGTATTTGTGAAGTTAACCGGTAGAATGAGTTTCCTGTTATTCTGAATCCAAGGACTTCAATACATATGTGAAAGTTACTTAATCAGGAACTAACTCTTTTAGGTATTTAATCAGTACGGTCGAGCGTTAAAAATAATTAGTACTCAAACTTAATTATTGATGTCTGTCTGTCTGTAAATACTTTAGAAACCGTATTCTAAGTCCGATTTTATACACAAATAGTATATATATATATATTATATATATATATATATATATATATATATATATATATATATATTTCCCCTATAAATCCTTATATTAAAATCTTTAAACAAATTGTATCCAAAAATGTATGGAACCAAAGTACAGAACATATTTAGCAATTATCGTATGGATTTATCTTACATATCACATTAAAGCTTAAAATTTAAGGTAAGCATTGTTATTTAATATATTCATCTATACACTACGGTCTGACTTTTATTTAATGTGACCAAAGTGGGCAAAGCACTTTGAGAGAGTAAATTTATCAACTGTTTGGTCAGGAATTCTTAAAATTGAGTCCATATAAACCTAAAGTGTCATAAATTAATATCCTTTATATGGCTTGTGTGATAACCAGGTTTGATAGAAAACATTTTTTTTAATACGTCTTGAAATACATTTTAAACAAAACTTTGCTGGAGTTTTTTATGACTATGGGTTTTTAATTTTAATATACAAAATGTTACATTTTGATCTATAGAGTAATGACCTAATTTACTTTCCATGACTATAAGACCTAGAATGGATTTATTTATAAAACTTCTCAATGTAAGGTGTAATTTTATCCCTTATTCTGGCTAAAGCAGAAGTTCTATTACATAAGTTTTAAAGTACCAGAAATTATTTTGAAGTACATGCTAAATTACGTTTTCAAACTCTTAAAAATGAATAAAAATAATATTAAAATTATTGATATGATAAATTATGATAATTAAAGTATATTCTATTCATACTTATAACTTTTGATAAAGTTTACTGCATGTATCCCACCATTTAGCTTGTTCCAAGATTTATTGAGTTCTTTTATCCGAGCGAGGTGCGCTCAATTTTTTACTACAATTTACCTTGTAATTGAAGCAATAATGTTTATTAAACAAATGCTTATAACTCAAGGGGACACACGTTTTAAATACAAAACCAATTTAATTACCGCAATAATATTTAATGGTTTATTAAAAAAAACTTTTGATAATTTGTATACGAGTTGTTGCTGTATATATCGACTCCAGAATTATGGTCCAATTTCAGTAGAAGATGCAAAAACAACAATACTATGAGCGGATACAAACACTGGTCTAGGTACAACATTGTTCTATACTTATTTTCAATTGGAATATATGACGAATATAATTGTATATTGTACAATATAATGTTCCTAATTAATGGATAGCTAACGTCCATAGAGAATTTTTGAAATATAGGTCTACAGAGGTATTTCTTTATTAATGTTCTGGATTTTTTTATTAAATTCTGGTTGTCTAAGTTTGGCACAATTTAATATTGAGAAAGATTATCCACACTAACTCTTCTGTCCGCTTTAATATTTTAATATATCTAACTCTGATCTTTGAAAACACAATAGTTTACTTTTTTTAAATAGTCATATTCTAAGTGCCATGTTATGGGAAACATGTAGCTAAAATTGAATTACATTTGAGTATAAAACACGGTTCTATCTCAACTCAAGACAATTAGAAACCATGTTACTCGGAGTATCAGGCTGTATATCAGGAGTTGCTGGCAGTTAATCTGAGGTCTTAATTAAAACAGATGGTGAGTAGAAGTTGCCTATTAGGTGTTATTCCGTCCGACCTAAGTTAACTTACTGTTCTTCTATATCAATGAAAAGAAAATAAGTACAATGATGCTCTCACTACTTGTACTTTATGATTATTGTACTTTTTAGTAACAAAGTACTTAATTCATAAACAAGTTAGCATTGTGTATCACGAGATGAACAAGAAGTATTGTTTTTCCCTTTTCCTTCTATAAGTTTCCCAAGTTTTCTTCAAATACAGGTTCATATTTTATCTTCGGAAATTCAAAAAGGTTGCTTATGATGTTTAATGGTAGTTTTAGTTCTTCCAATAGTGTTGAAACAAACCGGTTTTAAATTTTGATTTAAAAAATGATTTCATTTGAATGGTACACTACTTTAACATATTGGTGATTAAAACACTGTATATATACTGAACTCCATATATTGAATATATAAAAAAGCAAAGTAAAGTAAATAATGTCTTATTTTACCAGGCGAAGTTAGGGCTAAGAAGCCCTCTCTAACACTTAACCTGGGGACCAACGGCTTAAAGGTGACTTCCGAACCACCACCAATGGCCGGGCAGACGGGCCGCTTGCAAGGACAGGATCGCTCAGCGGTCACCTGTCCAAGCAGCAGCCACGCTCGGCGTTGCTTGATCTGGTTATCTTGCGATAACCGCCGTACCCACTACGCTGCGCCATTGGCATTGGTATATATACAAATGTGTATATATATATATATATATATATATATATATATATATATATATATATATATATATATATATAAGACAAACACATACTTATTGAACCTGCACGGCTTTAACATAAAATTCTAAGGATTGTTATTCTAGGGTTGTTTTATTATATTTTACTACCAAAAAACTAATAGCGAAAAAGATTTTTTAATCTCTCTCTAATAGCTAATTAAGTGGTATCTAATATTTGCAAAAAATGTCATATTTATGGACTGTTGGAAAGCTGTGGCAACTTCTAAATTTCTGTATTTTATACATAATAATTAATTCAATAATTGCTAAGAGTAACTAATTTTTAGTTACTTTTTTAGTCATGAATAATAAATCATGACTGAAAGCATGCTTTCCAACTGCTCTAGATCTTCACATACACATACTAAACTCTCCGGTGCAAGTGATTTAAAGCTCGAGCTAATATATTATAGATAATGTTTTACAGTTAGAAATTACAATTCGAATATGTGCACTTATCTTATCATTATATTGTCTCTTATCATATTTGTATTGCTATTCTCTCAATAACTTTAGAGATTTCAAAATCTGTGTAAATCAATCATTGATGAAAATAATCTGAGAGCTCTAAAACTTGTTTATGTTTTCCTCTTATCATGCCTAATAACGTACATAGAATCTATCTTATCTTAAAATTTAAGTGGTAGTGATATATTATTCTTAAGATATAATAAAAGTATTTGTTAAAAGGAGGCTTGAAATTACAGTATATCATCAAATGTGTTAAGTATATAATACAGTAGTAAAGTATTTCTTTCAATCAATAATATAATTTGAAGAAGTGTGTTTTGACTCTTTATGCATTCTCTATGATGTTTTGAATGAATGGAAATAATCATAAAATATATTTTCAAACAGAATATTTTATATTGTAAAACAGTGCTTTAAAATTAAAACAGAAAGATGTAACTAACACCTTTGGCAAAGTTATATATGTGCACATTCGTTCAATTATATTGGATTAAAGAATAGAACTTATATGTACACAACTTGCGTTGCACGAATTACAGGGAAATAAATATTATATAATTAACTTTCTTCGAAAAGCTTAGCACTACTAAAATACGTATTTGAACTTAGGTTACGATAAGAAAACTCAGCATACGATAAAGTATTTATTTATCTTAATCATAATCCAATTTTATATAGTAACTTTAAGATTATAATGTTATATAAAGTCATCATGCAACACAAAGTAATGCTTTACAGCAAGTTCACTGTTTATATTTATTTTCCTAATGAAATGATTAAATGTAATAATAAAAATAATACTTAAAAGCTGATATAAAATGGTATTGTTTGGCAAGAAGTGAATAATTAATAGGCCTAATGTATGCATACTTAAGAAACAAATATTATGTCTACTATTCTATCACTATTATTAATGGCAGTAATGATATCATTTTACTATTAGCATTAAGTTATTCTTTATACTTGATGTTTGGTGCAATACCGTTGACAAAAATTATGAATATACAACTAAAAGAGTAAAGTTGCCACATGATGTATTTATGTAATTTTTTGTTTTATACATGGAAGGGTACGTTTTATTTGAGAGTAGCGGTTTATAAGGTTGGAATGAAAAGTTAAATGTGTAATTTATTGTAATTACATATATAATTTTGTATTAAATTAACGGCTTACATTTCCTTTGTTATGTATTAAATTGTAGTTAACAGACAAGAGCGGCACACTCTAGTTTCTATTCTGGCTACAAACTTATTATTGGAGTTTTCTAGTTATTAAACTAGAAAACTCCACACACTCCAGTAGTCATTCTCCGCATAAACGTATTGATATACCCTTGCACTCGAATATTTCGAAATTTACGGTTACTGATATGGTGATCTAGTACATCCGTAGGATTTCCTTATATTTAAGTGACACTGGTTTATGGTGGATTCTTGTCCAATTTCGTGTATTTAAGTAAAAATATAAACCAGCTATTACATTACACTCCTGGTTAGAGAGCATATAAACAAGTTGTTTGTTATTATACGTAATTCTACTTGATATTGTGTGTGTTTCTTATAATATTTCTTCAATCAAAATAAAGCATTTCATATAATATGAATTTACGAACATTGTCAAAAATCAATTAATAATGATAAAACTTTTTACAACGTTAATGTATAGTTTCTCGGGGATTAAAGTAACTTAATTATCAATCGCTAACTAATACCTAAAACTATTAACTCTCCATAAATGGTATGCAATGAAACAATACATGTTGCTTTTTGCAACGACACTTTTAATACTTATGCATACTTTTCTTTAAAGGACTACACCGGTCTTAAAATGTTGAAATATTATATTTCGGTAACGTTTTGCGAAGTTGTATTTTACTGCAATTACCATTGATTGCACAGTAGTAGATTATAGCTTTCACTACAGAAGACGATAGTGGGCACATCAAACAATCTAGTTTGTTCTTTGAATTATTTAATAAACGCAAGTTTAAATTGTTAAAAATAAGACGCGGTAATTAGGTTAGTTAGTGGATTTTGTAGCCAATCACGTGGTTTTAAAATGATTGGTAGATTAAGAATATTCGCATTTGCAACGGTGTTTTAGTAAGTAACAAACTTACTAATAATATTAACATTGGAATTTTGGAAGCCCATAGGATAGAGTCCTTTACGTGAAGTTAGTTTGTCCACAAAACAAAATTACACTGTTTTTGGATTGATATTATATGAGGAGGTAACATTCAAAAACCTCACATGTCCATCAAATCAAAAATTTACACGAAAAGAGAAAAACTCTTCTCCAGCAACCTTGTTAATTGAAACAAAAAATAAGCTGCCCTACACCTTTTCCTTGTCCCCAAAACACATTTTCTAAAAGCTTTCGAGCCTAAAAATGTGCTAGGTTCACTAAATATTTAGGTTTAAATTTTGGACATGTGAGGTTTTGTTTGAATCTTTGGGACATGTGAGCTTTTGTTCAGAACTGAGGTTCATTTTGTGTTGTTTTGACTGGATTCATTTGCAGTAATTGAATGATAAATTAAACTTAAGTAAGCACAAATTTATGTCTAGGTAAAGGTTAATAAGAACATTATATACAGATTACAATATTATATTATTTAACACCACAAAGTTAAAATACCAAAAAGATAAATTACTTAAGGAATATTAAAGAGTTGAATTTATATTCTAGGAATTAAAAAATCATGTATAAAGTGAAATGAAAATCTCTCATTGTGTTTTAATAAGTCTTTACACTAAATGTGAAGCGCACAATCGTCTTCTAGGGCAGTCACACTGGGGCACCTCGATCTCTTCCTCAATGGTTGGTGTATTTTCTCCGTGTATTATATCATTGTACCAGGAGAGGCTTTCATCCCTACCCCAATGTTCACCAAACAGGATTTTCAATAGGCCATCAACATCCTTTTTTTCTTTGCATTGGTAAATAGGGTGAATCAAAGGCACTTCTCGAAGCGGAGCCTTTAAAATAGTTGCCCAATTCATTCCCTTTTTTTTAGTAGGGTTAACTGTTTTAAGGTTTTCATCCTCGAACCTAAAATATTCGTTGGCTTTTACCCTCACTGAGATGGTGCCTTTAGAGGATACTTTCTTTGTCATAAAATATTCTCCTTTTTTTCACTGATCATAGCTAATGGTTTGAGAAAACCTTCTTTCCCCCCAAACTCTTCAAATCCTTTAGATTCCAGTCAGTGCCTAGAACTTTGACAGGACCCACTTTCCTATACTCTTCCAAATATTCCTCTTTATTTATTATTGTTGGTTTTTTTCTTCAATATTCTTTCTACTCTGCCAAACACTCTGTCTGCGGGTAAAAAAGAATGTCCACGGACAGGAAAAGTAATTGAAATTGTCTCCAAGTTCCCTTCCGTTTTAGCCAAAAAGTACATCAAACAATGCAAAATATGGTTATTCTTATTTTGGCCCGTGCACCCATCACAGAAAAAGTCTAAGATGGGTGATAGATTCATCGAATTTGTAGGAGCTCAAAAAATTTTATCAGAGCAGACCCAACTTCTGTAGATCCACGTCCCCGCCTGCTCTTCAGACCACATAAAAAATTCAGGCTTCTTTGTATTCACATCCGTAATACAAACATTGTATAGGCTCAGCTGCCTTGCATAGAATGCTTGTTGTACAGGTGTTCGTGGAAGACTCTGAACCTGTTGCATGTCAAAACATAATGTTACTTCATTGCCTTTAACTTCTTTCAAGAGTTTCATAAAATGCTTTAGCGCGTTTTTTGTGAATAGTCTTTTGGACAAAAAGTCCTTGCTTCTCATGAGGTGTTGCGCTTTTTATTTTATTATCCATCATTGCACAAAAACTGCAGATGTCCGATGCTGGGGATTTGAATCCGATATTGAACTCATTGCAGAATATACGTCTAAACATAGATTTTGTGACTTTTAAGATCATTGGAAATTGTAGAGCTATCATAAATAGTCCACAACTTTTTAATTGACAGGTCACTACTGAGGTAAGACTCTTTTGGTTTTTTTTCCTGCTGTAATGGCTCTCTGAACCTTTTAAATTACCTATAAATTCTCTAACAGAATTTTTCTTTAGAATACTCTTACCACTTTACTCGATCCCCACCTCGGTTTTCTACAAAGTCCTTGCCAAGACGAAGTTCTTCTTCAAAATTTTGCCTAACCCTGTCTGATTTGAATTTAGTTAAGTGCAGAAAAAATGATTTGCAGACTGTGATATTACTTCCATTAGCCACAGGAAACACGTAATGAGCCGAAAAGCTGTGAGATTTACTTTTTTTTAGGTAGGCCTAGGCCTAGGCAATTAGTTGTGCGGGATCTCTGACGCTTTACTCCCAGAATGTGAAATAAGTCTACTTACTTTTTGATCTTGTAGTTGGTTTGTTAGAAGAACAGTACAGGTTTTTTCGATAGTTCAATGCATCCTGAGGGCGCACTTAACAGCACTGAAATACCTTAGTATTATGTTTACACGGGGTAAAAACATTTGCAACCAGATGGAGCAGAATGTCTTAAATTCTTAGCAATTTCACGCTTTTGTAGGTTTCTTAAACTTCTTCCTACTTCCTTGAGACGTATTTTTAACTAATACACCACTTTCACAGGTAATATTTTCCATATTTTCACATGAAAAACACTATGACTACTATTGTAAATGCAAAATCTACAGTGCATAACCTCAAACTGATGGACAGCTATAAAAAAAACAGCTGACACGTCTTTGACAGGTCACGGACCTGCAAGGCGTGCTCCTATTGGGCTCTTGGTACATGTGAGGTTTTGCTTGGAACTGTCAATAAAATAAGTGAGGTTTTGCTTGGAAAGTGATATTTATATATTGATTTAAAATAGATTGTGTGAGCTTTTGACTGGAAAAAGATGTGTAGTCATAAAAGACATTCACTAACAGTTTATAATCAGTGCTCAGCTCGATTTTTTTCAATTTTGGACATGTGAGCTTTTGAATGTTACCTCCTCCTCATATTATGTGTATAAATGTAATTTAAAATACCAAATTGTATAATTAAAACGTAAAAAATATGTTTTTAATATAGATTGCTATTGATTAAATGTATTAATGACATCTTGATTTTCTCAACGTAGATACTATATATCGGCGTAATTTTTTGTAATCACAATACAATAGCAACAATAAGTTAAAGCAGATTTACAAGACAGTAATATAAATATCCAAAAAATTCTCTTCGTAACTAAAATAGAATAAAAATTAATATAGTAGTGAGACATAAGATATAAGACTAATCGTAAACATTATATTTCTTAAAATGTGTATGTTTCACAAAAGCTAACGTTCGTTTCTAAAATTTCTATGAACACGTAATTAATGTTTATTTTAATATGTATGTTGTCTTAAAATGTATCCGTAGATTTTATCACATAAAATGCAATCTCCTTTCACTAAGCTACATATCCGAATTTAGGATTCTTCTTTACTTGCCAAAATTTAATTAAGACGTTTTTTCTTTATGAAGTACGGGTTTTTTCACTTATTAACCTACATTAATTTTTGTGAGCTTTGTCCTAAATTTTAATATATAACGTTTGTGAGCTAGGTTTCATAAAACAAAATATTTCCATTGCATTACCTTATAAAATGATTGAGTAATCGGTAATTGATTGAGTTATTAGTAATAGGTATTGAAAATGGAACTAACTTTATTCAATTGAAGTTTTAAAACTGTATTTGAGACATTTAAAATGTACAGATTCAATAGTACTTACTGTAAAACTCTGTACAGTATCACATTCTGTTTTAAAATATAAATATCTCTTATCATTGAAAATTGTTTTTTGTTTTTAATATCAAGTATGTAAAATCAATTGTTTTATTGATCCAATATTTGTTATTATTTTAATTTAAAAAGTTATGAAGATAAGTACATAACTTTAAATTTTCAGTTTTTAGGATAGTTGTATCCTTATAGAACTTGTCAGTACTGTTACCTGTCGGATAAACCAGGAACCTCCTTCTAACTTGTAGCTTGAATCTAGTATGTTGTAATTTGGTGTTTAATATCATAAACAAACTTAATATAGATTTTTTCTCTTAAGATTTTAAACCAGAAATAGGCAGAATACCTTGGTTTTTTAATACATAAAATAAAAAATGCATTTCTTATATAATGGTATTACTATAAGAATAGTCAAATCATTAGGAAATACATATTTTGTTTATAAATTAATGTGTCGTTATTAAAAATATAATGATTACATATTCCGAAATATTTATAGTTGAATTATATAAATATCGCTGTATTAAATTTCGAGTACTGTGTGATTCAATTGACAATATTTAATGTTAATTTAAAATTTAAGCGTGTTTTATTTTAACAAACTTTACACTTCCATAACTAGCTTAAAAAAAAGTTAAAATACGTATTACGTAAATTACGTTACGTATTGGTATATACATTATTTTAAACTGTGCCCCATTACGGAACATTTTTTATATTATTTGAAAGCTGAATTATATCTCTATGGCTTTCATATATTTTAAATTACCATTCTAAATTGTTCTTAATGAAGTGTACCGAGGGTCCAACCTCCTGGAAGTAGAACATAAATAATGCACTCGAGGTCAGCCCAAGTGCCGGAGGTTGTGGTGAGTACCGGAGGTCCTCAGCTACATCACCTTTAACTATCCCTGATTAGTTATTCTATAAATAAATAAACAAAACTCATTTTTTATCTATTCCTAATTGAAATTTAATCGAATTTAACAAGAAAAATAATTAAGTTAATTGCTATAGTTAAGATGAAAATTAAGGATGGGGCAATAAATAGTGTAAAATTAATTCATTTATATTACATAAATATAATTACTCCATTTGACCTGAATCTTGAACTCTAGCACTTTACCACCCATTTCCAAAGAGCCCCACGGTAGTAATTAGCAAAGAAAGGAGGACCAGGAATCTTGATAATATTTTGCAGGTAATAATGTACCAATGGTTTTAAATAAACATTGTGTACTATATAGTTTCGTGTAGTGTACTACTGAATTATGTAATAACTATTTTCTAAACTTATTTCCTTTTAAACCTTAAGGCAGCCTAAGTCATTTACTTTATACGAGTGAATTAAAATTATTTGAAATTAATTCGTGTAATAAAAAGAAACTGTATTACAACAGTAAAAGGCTACCACCGATGGGAGAAACGATCATATACATTTTACTTATTTGCAGATTGTATTGTTTTTGGAATATAGAAAAATATTTAAATTTGAACTTAACAGTTACTAGTTGGTAAATCTAGGCCTATGTAAAATTTTCGATATATATTTACATTTAATTTAAATAATAATAATAATAAGAACCTTAGGCGAAATAATTTGAAATCACATAATTTTTAATAGTTACAAAGACATATGTAAATGGTTTAAATCCATACTGTAATTAAATACTAGTTATTACCCGGAGATAGGAGTGAGCCTATATTTAAAATATAAGAAAAGAACAAAATGACTACATTAATTGCAAGGGTTAATAATAGTAATAAAAAGAATATATAGACAAATATTTATATGTGTAACGAAACATTCGCATAAATCGCTGGATATATGTCACTTAGGTATGAAGTTCAAATTTATTAGTTACTATTTATAATTATTTGTTTTGATATTTAATTCTAGGTGATTGACAAAATACCATGATGTATTGTCATATGTGACATAAAAACAGCTTTGTTAATTAACATTTTAACGTTGATATCTAATAAATTTATTTGCTATAAGCAAATATGAAATGTGTTTTGCAAACTATTACCGTATTGTCTATACGTAGATTATAAATGTTGAAATATCATAATTGCTATCTCTAATTCAGGTCTATTTTATCTATAACTATCAAACTGTCGTGATACGAATAGGATGTATACAATTCTAAAGTGTCCTAATCTCCTGTTAGATAATAAGTCAGATTTTACATTGGTAAAACAAAATTACGGTGTAAATAATTTCATCCAACAGACGACTGATTATAATGTATTTCATAACAGTGATTTTATAATTTGTATTTTTTATCGGTCGCAGAAACGAATTGACTAATATGATCGTTAATATGATCTAAGACACTGTCTTGGAACTATTTTCTTCCTCGGGAACCTTGAGTAAGCAGTGAAAATATCCATATGAATACACATATTGATTTATGAGTATATTTGGCTTCATATTTATTTCGTCATAAATAGGAAAATATTTTTTCGTATTGATTCCATATACAAGAATGAAGTGATGGTTCTAAATAGTTTTGATTGATTATAGAAAAATAAAACAAACTTCCGACATGCAACTGTAAAATGTACATTTTATGGAAAAAAAAAATTATCAGTACAACCAAAAAAATTCCTACTGGTCCCGATTATTTATATTTGGTTGTTTATTGGTCACTGTTTTATGGTTATCATTATTAGTCTTATGTAAGCTAAGACGCAGACAGTAGTGTTATCCTGGTGCGATTTTCATGAACTAGCAATCATTTCTGCTAGATATGGAATGTTTTCTGGTTAAATTACAGCGACACAGCATTTTAAATTGTTTAGTAACACTGTTAAAATAATAATATACACTACAGCAGAATTCTTTGCTTGTCCGTTAATATCTATGTTAAATTGGCTTAAGTTATAGCTAAGTATCCAATATCATACTTCCTTTATTATTATTTTCTTAATAACATTTGTATTAAATTGTATTGAAAATCAGAATGTCGTAAAAAAGTCTATTTGATATTAAAATATGGGGAGTTTTATTAATGTTATATAATATACTTCCTTCTTAAAATAGCTAACCTATGCTCTAAATCATTTGGTTATACCATAAATGTAAAAAGTAAAAACAGTATAATATTATGTATTACACATACACGTGTTTCTTATTTTTCAAGTAGCAACTAACACCTCTTGGGAGCCAACTAATTAAATTAATCATGTTTTTATACTGCACATACGCCTATTGGTTTTATAATATAGGAGTTTCACTCTATAACAAATATACTATCCAAGATATAAGTTAGTTTCGATACCATACAAAATATTTCAATCAATAACGGTTGTTAAAAATTATTGTTTAATATACATATTACGTGTTTAAATATGTTATTGATATAATTTATTGTTTATCATTTAACAAAAACGAAAAGCTAATTACTAAAACAATTTAAAACAAATGTAATACAGGTTATATTACTTCTATGGGCATTGTATTAATCTGAGGAAAGGATCAGTTTGTAGATCTTTAATCGTAGTATTACTGATTATTTGCATTAATTAACGATAGCAGATAGTAAATGCAAGAAATATATGTGTTTAAAAATATTTGGTATATTAGTAAAATATGCTACATTGAACACCGTAACTAATGCGGGTTGAATTATAAAATTAAAAAAAGAACCAGTTGTTTCTTACGTATATGGAATTATCATGAGGAAATCGTGAAAATTAACATTTTATAATGCAGGTTACTAAATGTGGGATATGACGAGGACATTACATATTAATATTGCGTATCACTGTGTATGGCCCATAAAAGTTTTTTTTTCTCTTCGGACAAGAAGCTTTAAAAATTAAACTTAGTCCTTTAAGAACCTTTACACTGCTTTCGGAGTGACAAGATATTCAGGATAGGTAAGGTTCGGGGGTAGGGGGCGCCTCCTATCGAGATACATGAGCAGGGCACTAATCTCAAAGTCACGTCTCCCCGTAAAAAAGGGGAAGCCAGCTCAGAACCAGCCTCTCCAGTCAAAGTAGGCATTGGGTGGCACACCCTTGTTGAGGCTAGCAAGAACATCTGAGGTTAGGGAACAAAACACACCAACAGTCATCTCCCGCAGTAGACTAGACCTATCGAATTGCCCCGGAACCCCAGAATCTCTACATTTGCGGTTAGTGTTACGTCGCTCCTGGATGTCCATGAGGTTGTCCAGATTAAAGGGACACATCGGTTTTTGTTGTGCCCAGTGATATGTTCATCTGGAAGGTATAAACCAGCTAGAATTGATATCTTCTGGGCAGCTTCTTGGTATTAACAACCCTGATATTATACCAAATCATACCTTCCTGGACGAGATAGTCGCGTAAAATGTTAGCTTAAACTTAATTTTTTATTTTAAATTACTGTATAAGTATATGTTTTTTTACAAATTCGTGTGATTAGTATGACTAACTGTGTCTCATAATATATGAAGTGAAATTAATTTTTAGTAACACCTGATAAACAAAAATTATTTTAGAGATACTCTACCATTTTCCATAAATGTTAGACAACATGAGATTTCACGTGTAATAAAATAATTGCTTGAATGTTTTGGATTATACAGGGTGATTAAAAAATATGGTAAAATATTTTAAGACGTGATTTTAGAGCTAAAAAAAAGAAAAAAATGTAATATAAAGGTAGGTCCGGAAACGCTCCATTAGTAAGTAATGGCTGGCTATAGATCCTGCTTTGTTTTCAGTTCACCTGGTGAAATTAAGTGATTCTAAAATGTTTTCTTCTGACTTTTAAGTCAAATGTTATTGGACACCAAACATTTAAGACGGTATTTTTGGTGTTATATTTTAGGCAAATTTCATACTTTTTCTCAAAAACTCTTCACACTACAACCTTTAGAGTAAATTTATTTGATTTTTCAGGTGATTTTCCTTATAAATCCACCTTATTTGAGTTAAAAGTAAGAACGAAACATTTTAGAATCACTTAATTTCACCAGGTGAACTGAAAACAAAGTAGGACCTTTCGCCAGCCATTACTTACTAATGGAGCGTTTCCGGACCTACCTTTATATAAATTTTTTTTCTTATTTTTAGCTCTAAAATCACGTCTTGAAATATTTTATAATATTACAGTTTATGCAGAATGGAACGTGAATTTATTATAATTTGGTTATTGTATTAATAAAAGTAAAAGTTTAATCACAGGCTATATAAGTTTCTTAATTAGGTGTAATCGACGAAAAAATTTTAATTTCTTTGAAAATAGAGTTATTTCAAATGGCAAACACATTTCAAGGTCTTGTAAGGTTATATATGAAAATAGTTACCCCGAGTTCATAACATTCTAACATTATTATTCATGATAATACTAAAGAACTTCGGAAATTGCAGCAAGTTGCCAAAAGTGCAATTTCTCACGTTAAAGCAGTTCCGGAGGTAACAATCACTTTAGTATACATCGTGTCGTATAAGGTTCTGAGAAGGTGAAACCATTTCCTATGAAATGAAATACAAGGGTTATATTGTAAAAAGAAATTACCAAACCTTAAATACATCAAATTCAATCGAGATTTCGTATGGTAATGATAATGAATTTTAGAACATTTTGATAAATTTGAAAGTTAAATAAATGCGACTATAACATTCGTTATATAATACTTTGAAAACTAGTTGAATTGAATTATTAATCTAGGTAAAGCCCATTTTATTCATTTAAAATTCTAGCCAAAGTAGTTGATTAAAATAAATACCTGTTACAAAATATCTAATTAAGTTCTATGTTGAAATAATTATGAAAAAGCTATCGTACACAGAATTTCATTAGTGGTTTAAGATAAAATAATTACTATTTACAATTCGTTGTAACATGTTACTCCGTAAGAGAAACTTGTGATATTTAATGTTATGAGTATGCTTCAGAGTATATTTTAAAAACAGAACAGTTACTTTTTGCCTAGTATCATTATTATTTTCTCCGTGTTAAGGTTAACATGTACCTAAGTTTGAACCACATTAGAGTATAAAACACGCTGCAATCTCGACAGAAGACAATTAGGAGCCATGTTACTCTGAGTATCAGGCTCTTCATCAGGAGTTTCTGGAAGTTAATCTGGGGCCTTAATTAAAACAGATGGCGAGTAGAAGTTGCCTATTACGTGTTTCTCTGTCCGCACTAGTTTACTAATTGCATCACATATGTCAATAAAACAACTGTGTGGTATCGCTTTCAAAGTTCTAAAAAAGCTCTTTACTTCTTTTTGTAAAAATAAAACTATAATGTATATTAGCTCTTGACTTATTTTATGGTTATATTACAAACTGGTCAGAAAGTTGAGGGTTTTTCCAATGTAATTTTATTAAATGTTAGATTTTTTAGAACTATGATTAAAAATTAAAAATTAAGTATGAATATGAAATATATAAAATAAAATAATTTAACTAAATATTTTATGACATCAGAAACTATTTATTATTTTAAGGTTCATTACTAACTTAGTAAATACTTAGGAACATTAAAAAGACTACTTATTAATATATGATATAAGTAAATATGAATTATTATTATTATTTAAATGTTAAATGTAATAATACTGAATGTTACAACAATACTACGTTTGTGGATTTTAGCGATCCCTAAAATTTTCTTTTCTGTTATTCTTTAGGAACAAATTTTTCTTATGAAATATATTAATATGGATGGATATTGAAATGAATAACATTAAAACAATTTATTTTTAAAACCTTAACAATATATTGCTTTTCTTAATTAAAAATAAATTTCAAAAAATAACATGGTTAAATTATTCACGAATTAACAGTTTTTTTTTATATAAATGTTTTTAATGAAAGGTTTTTTTTTAGTTCTACACTGTTAAAATAGATTAAATGCCGTTAAGATATTTAATGTTTGATAGTTGTTATACAATAATAGCTATTATGCGAAAAATACAAGTTTTTATAAATTGAGTTCTATTTGCTGTCACAAGTTAGATAGTATAATATAATATTTCACTCTTTTAAATTATCTTAGTTACCTATGAATGTGTTGAGGTAACAGAAAACAATACAAAATATTACGAACACCATACTTAATCTTTATATTGAAACCTTAATAACTAATTAGTTCGCTTCGACATCCCATACAGTTATGAATTGATAGATTTCGATTTATACTTGCATGTATATTTGAGCTTTAGTGAGTCATCCAATCGAGATAAGTCATGTCCATTTATGGTTTGGTACGACTCTAAGCTCAATAGAAGTTGATGCAACTGATTTAAAAATGTTTTATGTCCAAGTAAAACGCCCGATAAATGAAACTTTCTTTATAACAATCCAAAATGTTTAGAATAATGTACGAGTGTATCCTACATAGATAAAGGATGTTATTGAGAAATTTTTTCATTCATAAACAAACTGTAAAATGGGAACCCACTCAATAGAAGGATGAGGTTTGAAGCAAAGTAAAGCTATTACTGCTTTCGCAATTAGAACATTAGTTGCTTTGAATTCAGTACAGCTGCTATAGTTGCAGTGTCCCCCTTGAGATATAATGTGGCTTAATAGCTCCTATGTCTCGGTAATCCACTTGTGTCTTATCAGCTGCCAAGTGCTAAGTATGATTATCAAATATTAGTACCACTTACTGAATAATGGTTATCCTAAACTATTGAAATTTAATATTTGATAATTCATACACCAATTTCATAAATATTATATCATTGCTTAGCAGAGAACCCCTATTACTGTTATTAATAATTAATTATTTTTTGGGTACTCTTTATGTGTTGAATTCATGTAATATAAATAGTTTTCAAACGTTACTTTGTATCCTAATAATATTATAAATTCTGTAGTGCCTATTTATAATTGTTTTTCTTTTAAGTACAGACTACTCGAAAAATATAACTGAAGTTTAATATTGACATTATTACAGTCCTTGGTATTGGTCTCTTTTTACTTCCAACAATCCGTTTAGTCTAAGTTAAGTCATCCGTAACGTGGCGCAAAATACAATCTTGGTTTTAAAGTTGAATTTGAGTAGATAAATATTATTTGAAGGAGCTTGTGAAATCTAATCAATTGTTGCATGTTTAAAACCGTTTATTTTATAGACAAAATATATTAATTTATTTGAATCTAATTTTAAATATTTGTCTATTTATAGTTTTAAAACCATAGAGTACGTTTAAATGAAACACTTATTTATAATCAAACATTTTCGGAATAATTAAATTGGAAATATTACTTTTAACTGCAGAATTTTTAAACAATTAAGTATTCAGTACTTGGTCATATAAAAATTAAATGCTGGTGTCTAGTTATGAATAAACAAAACGAAAAGTAACTTTAGTTGTGTATTGACAGAAGTATACCTCTTAGAACTGCGTATGTTTATATACAGTATTATATTGGTCGTTGATTAAAGGCAAAATTTAACATAGGCCGAAATAATAATTCATGCGAATCAGAATTGCACATCTCCATAAAAAATAAAACCCATTTGCGATTTACCTAAACATATTATAGCTCTTATTCACGAACACTGTAACGGTATGTAACAAACATGCGCCTGATTTAGTTTTAAACATATATTTTTTTTTACTACATAAAAAACTATTTGGTTTGTAACATCATAAATGCGTTAGCTAAATACTAAAAACTTCGACATTAGGATTGATTTACCATAGCCTAAAATAATTTTATTGTTACTGAAATCGTTGAACCTACGACATAAATTATCGTGGAACATTGGCGACTAAATCGAATCGTTTACTTGGTACTTATAAGAGCTGTTTAAATCTCGGACCTCAGGACACAAAACACATATCTGAAATGTAACAGGAGATTTGATAATTTCAGTGTCTATAATTTAACTCAGGGATGTTATAATGCCAATATAAACAGATATTCCCACTATGTCCTTGTTTTATACAATTTAACGTAAATAAAAGTAGTTTGACAGGTATTTGGTCTTCCGATCATATGTTAGTTTGCTTATTTAAACGCATATGTGACAGATACGGCCCAATACAAAATAATTGAATCGGAAAAAGTAAGCGCTCTGTGGTGTAATGGTAGCACATTCACCCGGCAAGTGAGAGATCCGGGTTCGCTCCCGGCGGAACAAGTACTTATTGTGATTCAATGTTTATATATATATATATATATATATATATATATATATATATATATATATATATATATAATTTCAATGAAGATTACATTACATACAATAAACTGTTTCAATTCTTACAAATATCAATATAAAAATATAAGATGATCCGAACGATGGAAAACGTCTCATATTGGTATTTACACTGCATCGCATAAACATTATATTGCACAAAAGCGATATAAACTATCTCTACTGTTTCAGTCTTCAACAGAAGATGCATTATTATTTTCAATGAATTATAAAAACAACAGTGATAAGTCAATAAATTTTAACACTTCCATGTAAATTTAATCGTATTTTAAAAGAATAAGTGTTTTATAAGCATGTATATTTATTTGGAAATGGGTTTACATAGTTTTGATGGAATTTATCCAAAGTTATATTTATATATTTTTTATTCAGTGGTAATAGTTTTCATTTTATATTTCTATATCTTTAAACGGTCATTATCTTAAAACCTTATGAGTACCAAGTAAAAATAAATTATGCTTGAATTGGCTTAAAAATATTTAAGAATAAAATAAATTTGAAGTATATAATAAAATTCTAGAGATACAAAATGTTTCATAAATGTGAATTACCTCAATCTTGAAGCATTTCACAGGTTGAGACTGACTAACTACCTCAACAAACATACGTGTAAATGTTCTACTTTTAGTCAGACTCATTGGTAGTTTCATGATCAAAATCATTCTTTTAATTTGTATACAAGTAGAAAATGTACGGCCCTGCTTTATGAAATTAGGAATATATAGGAAAAATTTTCAATGAATTTTATTGTAAAGAATTATAAAACAATTTATTGTGTTTACTACTATAATACATTATGTATATATAAAGAAGTTATTTATTTTTTACTAAAAGATAAGAAGTTAAATGGATACTTTTTTATTTAACATAAAATAAGAGCTTTAGCGATCACAATCATTGGGTTCAGCTGAAGCAATTACAGAGCTGTTACGGTTGATGTTTTCTGTTATCTGACTGATAACAGATTTCTTGTCTTACGATAACAAAAAGTATACTTTTTCGTTATCCTTCTTTTAAATTTTAATAAATATTATACTAAATGTTTAGTTTGGAACGTATCTTCGGAAGTTCTTAAAAGTTATATTTAATATGATTTCTTGTGGTTATTTTAATCATTTAAATAGCGTTATAGCGAAGCTGTTTAATCATTTTTGTGTTATAAATAATAATATTTCCTTATTTATTAGCTCTAACAGTTGAACAGTTCACTAATCTACGAAAAAATAGTAGGACAGTGCATAGATAAGACAGATAGATAAGTGTAACATAAAAAGTAAATTTGGACACAGCAATGTAAACAAAACAAACATTTTTAATATTCTCAAAGTGAACAATGCTGCAACGACTCTTTCAATATGCTTTAGCCTTCGATGGGTGACCCTTGAGCGAACCTGATCTTTCCAGCAGCCCACCTTTCCGGATAATGTTGGTAGTTTCTAATTCACCTGGCGACAGTCCCCAGATTAATCGCTGCCCACCAGATTGTACTTTAAAATAATTTATCCTGTAATGTAAACTTTTTAAAATTTAAATAATGAATCTTAGGTATTGTTGCAAAGATTAAAGAATGGGATTTAAATTGTAATATTCAGTGAGCTGTTTATAGTATTGTGTTACAAAATACTGCGTTACCTACTTTTTAAAGCAATAGATATTAGTTTTTAATATAATGTAGAATTTAATTATTCTTGAGGTCATAAACGAACATACAACTCCTGCATAAAACTCTTAGTCTATTAAATACTCTTTAATGACATAAAAATAATGCAAATGTGTAAGTAAAGTTCTTTATTTAAGTTTAAAAATAGAGAAACGGACAACCCTATTACATATATGTAGCTTAAAAGATATTAGGTTTAGGACCATTAAAAAAATTGAATTTAAAGTACATTTCTTTTCTTAACATAAATAGTTATACAACCGTTATAAATGAGACGTTGAAAAAGATCATTAACCAGATTTTGGACATGTTCAGTTGCTATTGAATATAATAAAATAGATAACACTATTTTTTATTATTAAAAACCAGAGTGCATCATTTAATTTAGTGAATTCAATACAGTGTTTTTCTTCCAACTAGGAAGCAATCAATCTGGGAACCTTAATTAAAACTGATGGTTGAGGAGACAGCTCAATACGGCTCAGTTTCTTTTTTTTCCTGACCTCAGCAAAACCAGACTTATGTAACAAAAATATATATTACCGATTCCTTCTGATTAAATTTCCTGATACATAATTTATTTCCATTTTATATTATTCTTTAACTGGTGAAAATTGTTAGGATATATAATTGTATATTTTTGGAAATTCCACAATATATGCCAAACGTGCATATTATAGTTATTGTTGTAAACCTTAGGTAGATATAACAGTTTTATTACAGGTCGTTTAATTGCTTTAAACATTGAAAAAATACTAATTGGGGCATTACTTTGGCATAGCACGTGTATGAGCACTTATGTGCATGTGCTTGAGTGAATTATATTTCCGACGCGAATGGTTGTTGACTTGTTTGACACATCCAACAAAATTTTTTTAAGGTGCATACTTATGAATATATGTTAATAAACTAGTATAATGTTGTACCATTGTTTATTTTACCTTCTTTCGACGTTTAATAAAATAAATACATTCATGAACAAGTCTGGGAATTACTACTTTGGTCATAACGCGTCTAATTTCGGTTATTGTCATTTAATGTAAATCTAATTTCCAGTATTTTTCGTGCCAACAAATGTGTTTTGTAAATTGGTTTTTTTATTTAAAATAAAATATCATATATACTTTTTAAAGATTGTTTATAGGAGAGGACTATAATTTATAATTTTGTTATAACATACAAAAAGTCTTGCTTTCTAATATTACTTGTACATTAATAGTAGAATTAAATTTGCGTATTCTTACTTGTATTTTATAATTATATTAGAATATAATCAACGTAAAATATGTTTATTAGAGATTATTGGAATATTTATTTAATCTATATTCCTTGAAAACATATTTTAAAGTTTTCTAAAACATGATATAGTATTCTGTTTGTAACTTAGTTTATATGTAGTTGTCTAGGAGTTAAATAAAAATTTCCAATGTGATAACCAACAACGGATCCAAGTTTATTCC
The DNA here is from genome assembly GCF_021130785.1 of Homalodisca vitripennis. Classification (NCBI taxonomy): domain Eukaryota; kingdom Metazoa; phylum Arthropoda; class Insecta; order Hemiptera; family Cicadellidae; genus Homalodisca; species Homalodisca vitripennis. The sequence continues at coordinate 80,673,559 of NC_060212.1, read as the reverse complement.
AAATCACTACAAGAGTCCCTTCAAAATTGATTTATTCTCTTCTCTAACTGTAATTTAGTTGGTTCAGCTGACATATGTGATTCTATGTGCCACTGAAAAAAAATCTATTTGTGAATATACTATTGAGATGTCTTGTGTTTGTCCTTTTCAAAGATAATACATTATAGCTTGTATATATTTTTAATTCAAATGAAAACACATGTAAGTAACTTATTTAGGAAGAGGTTTTATATTCCTGTACGATACTTAAAAGAAGATGGAAAACCATTCATTGTACGGAAGCAACGCGTATTCCAAAACGCAATGAGATAAATTTAATTCTTACTAAAACATGCCGAATAGGCACAAATTTATAGTAGGTCGGAGCGTTAATAGTACATAAGGGTAAATAATTATATGTTCGCTTAAACTGAAAAGTGTTACACTAGGACGCTAATGTTTTATAATCTCCTCTTCTAAAGTTAACGAACAGACAAGATTAAAATGTGCAAATGATTTATCCACAGAATACAAACAATTAATTTAAAACAATAATAACTATAAAATATATATTTTATAAAAAAATGGTTTACTTACTGTTAAATGAAATTATTTCTGATGACATAATTATGACTTAAAGCACGTTGTCAATGTGTTTTCAATTTTCTAAAATAATTTTTTTACTTTCCTGTGAATAAACTTTTGGCTCGTGCTCACGTGTGATGTGGTTATTGTTTCACAGTTATAAATTATAAATAAAATAGGGGCTCTTATTATAAATTAATGTTACCATGTTAATCAAAATCTTTGTCAAACAGTCCTTGGTATAATTAATATGAGGACCTCTAAAGCCTGTTTAATTTTCCATATATAATAACTTACATGTAACGAGTCATTATCAAAAGTTTCAAATGTACTTCATCAAAATGGTCATAACGTACTTCATCATCATGATGTTAAATAAAACGTAGCTGAAGGTGGCTTAAAAATTACAGGAAAATATTTTCTAAGATTTAAAATGAAATTTAAAGAAGTAAAAAATATTTATTTCAATTGTGAACAAAAAATTAAGAATGAATAAAAAATTTACAAAATATAGATACTTCAAATTATAATTAATTAATTGTATGTTTTTATAAAAAAATTGCGAAAAGTTTTTGTGAAGTTGCTTGTACAATTATTTTCAGGTAAAAGTCTTGAGCGATTAAATTAAATTTTTTGCGATTGAAATAACGTTAAATATTAGGAATATCTTGAAGTTATAACTTTCATTGTGTGTGTTAAAAGATTAAATTTGGGTAGAAATAAGTATTACATCAAATTTCCTTTTATCTTGCGTGAATGATGAAATTACTGGACGACATTTTCAAAATACGATCAATATAAGAAAAACTGCCTTTGAATTTGATAAAGCGTCGACCTCCTTATAATTATAATCCCATGTATTAAAAATTGTAGCCTACTCAAGAGCACCAGAAAAGGCGATTTTCGTTTGTTAAATTACCAATGAAAAGTTGTATTAAATGTGTTGATAAACAAACGTCCAAAATTCCACGTTTACAGTGCAATAAATTGACATAGACGTTTACAGAGACACTTTGGGCTCTAAGGGAGTAATACATAACAGCTCTACAGTTTGGTACGCTTATATTTCACTTCATAAATCATATTTAGTTTTAATCGGATCTTTCATAAATCGGATGACGATTTAGCTAGATTCCCATGTTAATTCAGAGTATAGTTTGAGTTTTGATTTGTTGGATTTAAATTATTAAAGTTCAGATGATCGGATAGAAAAATTTAATTTTTGCAAATCTGTCTGTCTGCACGGGCGATATCTTGAAAACGAACTGCTCTGTATAATTGAAAATGTCCATGAAGTATAATTTTTATCAGACAGAAACTTTCATGTTGGTGCATGTAATGAGGCTAAGCACTGGTGAATATTTTATGTATCAATAATGGCAATGTTTACATCGCAGATAAATAATTTCGTATGATTCTATTAATGACCAATAATTAAATGAGCTATAGATTGTTAATTACAGACAAAACAATTTAAAATAGTTTAGTGCAGCATACATGTAATAATATGATATAATTAACATCCTCATGATCTTAACAGTATTTCAAAATGTACTTATTCTTTTAACTTCTTGTTGTCATTGTGGTTATCCCTTATAACAATAAAAAGATATTTGCTAACGCACACCCAAATTGTAAGGAGTAACATGCACCACATTCAAAGAAGACGTTATATAGAAATGAAGCTCAATGCTAAGTATCAAGTGTATAAGTATGTTATTCATTCATTGTGCAGGTAATCAGAGAGAATTATAGACAACCAGACAGACAAAACAAGATTTTTAGTCCCTCGAATGATATGATTCACTGAAAGCTCTCTATTATTAAAAAGTAAATTTAAAATTTTTTGTTACACTGACATCTGTTAAAATATTTTATCCAAACAGTAAGTAACAGTTGTGGCAAAAAAGTTTGAAATATAAGTAGTCAAATGCAATATTTAATTTCTTATTATTAATACAGACAATTAAAGATAATAAAAGAAGGAAATTATGAGAGTAAATAGACACGTCTTACGCGTGATAACTGGAATTCGTTAGCGTTAAAGCGTTATGAAGGAAGCAGGGTTTTGTGGAAATTTGCTACCGTTCAGTGAAACAAAAAATGACTAGCACTACGTTTCTAGATCTGTAATCTGATCTCAGATTGTACAATCCTTCCATTGCCAAAAATAGACCTCAAATCAAAAGTGAAAGCGTTATTTGAAGAAATAGAAGACATAGAATCTCGCTTACAATTTTAGTTGAGCGGAAGTAATCAATCTAACTGTTTCCTTAAGAGTTTAAGTGATTCTTTGAATCACGAACATCAATAGATATTTTTTATAAGAAATTGTATGATAACACTAAACAACGAAACCACTTAAGATTTATTTTCGACATAATTGAATGAGGCAATCAATTTAAGTTTAATGCAAAATAACTAACAACACAAATACTTGTATACCACCACGTCCCATGAGTGTGGATTTTTACAAGATCGTTTTGTCCTACATACTTTAGCATTCACTATACGCTCAGCGCTTCCTGCTGTTGAATAAACTCATATTCTTACTGTATTTACGTAATGTAGCGACAAAATGATTCATCTAGACGTTTGAAATATGACTCTTAACTCTACCTCACCTACCCTTACACTGTTTACTAAATAAAAAATAATTGTCCAATACGACACCTGATTTCTGTATTCAAAAAAGGATACTGGTCACATTTAAGGAATGTTTATAAATAGCTATGATAGCAACAAGAAAACACATACCAACATAACTGTTTATGATAAAATATGTTAACGGATAATTATAAAGCATTAAAATTAACTTATCAACACAAGTGATACTTTGTTTGATTGGTTCCTTAGATTTACCAGTTGAACATTTTACCTTATTCTGCAACGTGATTCTCGTAAAAATCTAAATAGTATGGATTTCTAGATAGGATATATATATATATATATATATATATATATATATATATATATATATATATGTATGTATTTATCATGGTACTTTCAATGAGATTATAAAGAAAAATGGAATGAATCAACATGAATATCATGTACAATTATTAAAATATTTGGGTTTTGGGTATTTGGGTATTTGGGTATATTTGGGTATTTGGGTAGTAAACTTTCTAGTCTGTATGTTACGTTAAATGTCAATTTTGAACTAACTCAGCGAAAACCAAGAGCCTATACATTTGTTAAATAGCCTTGAAGGCGATAACAGTGCAATATATTTATTTAACTGATAGTCCATATATTTAACGTAGTCCTGTTAAATGATCGGAAAACCTTAAAAATAGATAACTAGAAATACATGGATGTTTGTTACTGCACACACACACACACACACACACACACACACACACACACACACACACACACACACACACACACACACACACACACACACACACACACACACCACACACACACACACACACACACACACACACACACACACACACACACACACACACACACACACACACACACACACACACACACACACACACACACACACACACACACACACACACACACACACACACACACACACACACACACACACACACACACACACACACACTCACTCACATACACAGACACACACACACACATCTATATATATATATATATATATATATATATATATATATATATATATATATATATATATATGTACTAGCGTTGCTTGTTGATGAGCGCTCAAGAATGTATCACCGACGTCCCACGGATGGTAGAGATGTGGAACGCTCAAGAACTGTGGAATCGTCGCAGGTGCGATGGGACCAATCAACCAAAGGCCGATGGACACAACGGCTGATCCCAAACATCGCACCTTGGATCGGAAGGAAGCACGGAGAAGTAGATTATCACCTCAACAACTCCTGACCGGACATGGGTGCTTTAGAAAGTACCTGCACCGCACCCACAATGACATCAGTGATGCCTGCCCGGTCTGCTCTCCCGTTGATGAAGACGCAGAGCACGTCTTCTTTAACTGCCCAAGATTCAATGAAGGAAGAGTGGAATTGTCCCTCGTTCTCGGTGAGGCTGCTACAACGGATAATGTTGTGGAGACTATGATTCGAATGGAAGTGAACTGGCTCGCGGTCGCGACTTTTGCTAAGAAAGTCATATCAAGACTGAGGGAGGAGGAACGATCGAGACGTCCCCTACAGCCAATCTAGAGAGCCTCGAACAATGTTACAGTGTTGCCTGAAATGAGGTCAATTGGATCACCCTGAAGTAGCGGATAGCTCGTGTCACTCCCCGCGAAGTAATGCCTGGCGGCGGTCCCGCGGGGAGTATTTTTGACAAGAGGAAATGCTTTTGGTGGTTGTTTTTGTGGGTATATACGCAGTATGAGTCCCACACTCTGGGGAGTGACGGTTCGCTACCCCAGGTAGTCCATAAAGGATTTCCCCACCGGTTGGCATAGCAAAAAAAAAAATCTATATATAGCGTATCAAGCTCGCTACCCTGATCGCCGACTTCCTAGTAATTCTGTGTTCTCAAGACGCCATCAACGTCTTGTGGAGGGAGGTACAGTTCACAATTTATTACTGGGAAGTCGACTATCAGGGTAGCGAGCTTGATACGCTCTTTGGGCAGCATGCGCATTTCCATCACAAAACCCGTAAATAAAGTGCATATCAGCGTATTATCGAGTATTGAACTCAATGGCAGCCTACACTTGACTAAATTGAGCAGAAAAATAGTTTATTGGAGGTAGAAGTAATTCATGTGGACACTGGTCTTACAAAACAAGATAATGAATGAATGTACAATACTAGTGAAAGTGATAAGATAAGGAATTAAAACATTGATAAAGGATGTGACCATTAATCCGTAACTAGCATTCACAAATTATTTTAAAATGCTTTAATTTTTTGTAATCTTCAATTGCATGTTTTATGAGGCAGTTTTATAAAACATAAACATTAAATACAGTTGTTATTAAATTGATTTAATCTGTTTGTAGCTTGCATGTGTTTTAATATTTAAACCGATAAAAGAAGGTAACCGAATACTTAACTATGGTCATATGGCATACCATTTTAAAGCCCATTAAATGGCAAAGTTTTTAATATCACTTGACTCATTCTTGTGTACAGGGTGTGGTAAAAAGATGGGGTTCAATGATATTTCAGTTTGTCTGTAACTTAGCAAATTTGCCATTTGAATCGACCTGAAGCCTAATTTTCTTTTCTTACCGTTTGAACCGATAACTTTTAAAATTGAAAATTTAACGGAGAATCTAAAAATGATGTATTTTGCACACATATGTCTATACGTTACTGAGAAATATCAGATTTAAGTACAAAAACACGGGTTTTTTAGAAATACTGAAAATAATTCATTTCAGACCTAATTTTTGGAGTTAAACTTGTTTTATAACCGCCATTGCATCAAATTTACATTGAATTATAACGCAAAAAAATTTGTCACACCAAGAGCCACTCACCCTGTATTACTCCGGGTCAGATATCCACTATGGGGAGAACGTGAAGTCTTCCACTCTGATTCGAATGTCTGGAATGTAGTTAACCCCGTATGTATTTGTTTATTATGTATTATAATTTATATAACGATATACTCTCTAATGATTACGTAACTTCTTTTATGCTTAATATAAATGATATATTTTTTCTAAAACTGGATACTTAGTACTAGGTGCGCCAAGTTACGCTTTAAAAATTTATACAATAGCTATCAATTGGTACTAATTTCATAAAGATTGTAGAATCATGTACAAAATGGGAGCTTAAATAGGTTCAATCGGCCTACATACAGAAACAATCACATTAAACAGAAGTAACTCAAATTTAAATGGACGATGGTTATATTTACTACATTACCTTGTTATTGTGAAAAATTTAATATAATTAAAGAATTTGAATACTATAAATAATATAGAGAAATATGTCAATGCGTCTATAAAAGAAATATTATACCTTTGAAAATATTTACAATACATTTATCTATTTATAAATAAAGTTTCATATTATCCTGCATCCAAAATCTTTCCTGTTCTTTATGTAATTATTTTTTGGTTTAGTATAATATTGTGGAAAACATTCAGTCAACCTACCAGATGTTTTATATAATAGACATGTTGTTGCTTAATTTTCCGTACGTTATTAATAATATTTTATAAAGTTAACATTTTGGTATTTTAGGATAAAAACAATATTAAAGGAAATATCCTGTTAGACCTTTAAATAGCATTTCAAATGTTAATATTTTAGACTGATTTTATTTTAGTATCACATTATCAATGCGTTGAATAATCTAGAACCTTATGTTTTGAATATTTATTCAAAAACATAAACGAAAACGAACGGAAAGAACGAATTCCATGTTTAATATCAAAGTAAATAAACACATACAATAATATACTTGAACTTATAGATAATACCCTTGCAAGTAATTAATTATATACCCAGATAACCTCCTTAAGAAAACATTTTGGTTATAATTAATATTAATTCTTTGTACATTATTATTAAAAACGTTGAAAGAAATGAAGCTGCAACCATCTATACAAAGACAAACTTCTGAGAGTCATCCTTTTGTAAACAACTGGTATATTTGGGAAAACTATAAGTGAATTGAATTTATTAGTTTTCCATATTTGTTTATAAGTTTTAATAACACACGGTCAAATTTCGTGGTTGACATACATCTTAATAGAACTTATTCTTGTCGAAGATGAAATTAATTCTCGTGTAAAATTATAAGCATATGAATAAAATTCATCTCGCAATATTATAACACTTAATACATAATTTTTTATTGACTTAGGTTTCATAGTACTGTTAATAATATAGGTTACTTTAATTTATAAAGGATACTACTATGCATGAATGTATCACATACTTTGCAAGTACTGATATTATATATTGCAAAGAAAACTTAACGTTTTCACTCCATTTTGTAGCGTATATTCTTACGTAACTAATACAAATATAGTATTGTTTTTTTTAATGTATTGTTTGCTATTTTTCCCCTTTTGACATAATCGGTTAGACGTGAAGGATATATAAGCTAAAGTAAGTTTTAAAAAAATCAGTCATCTATAGTAGTAAAACAATTTTAAACCTTAGAAGAACCATACGTTTGTTTTCTTACATCAGAATGGCAATAAATTTAAAAACTAAAACTCGTATGTGAAATACTTACTAAAGATAAATTACAGATTTTTCATGACGATATAAAAAGACAAAACGATGCAACCACCTGGTGAACAATAATATTGTTTTATACTTTCTAGTGTCTCCAATGTCTAAAATTAAATTCACATGAAATATTATCTCAACAGATACGCCTTGTGCTTTAAGTAGTAGTTATAAATTAAATTAAAACAAATGTATATGTTATAATATATTTATTTGCATTCTAGAACTCTAGATAGATGTACTTCTTGAGTTAGAACTTAATAAGGGTTTCGTTATGTTTCTTCTGGGCCCAAAGGTTGAAGTCCAGTTCAAGGCCATAGATTTTAGGATCCTTATCAGACTGGTTGATGACAACCTCTGCCTCAATCTTGGCACTGACAGCTAGGGGAAGACTGTTCTTAATGGAGCCAAATGAAACCGTGTTTTCATCGTATTGCTGAGCCTAAATATAAGAAAAACATTTTTTAAATGAAAATATAGCATAATGTCATTAGTCACTAAAGATAAAGTACAGACTCTCCATGACTATACTAAAAGGCAAGTTGTTGCAACCACCTTATCAACTATAATATTCTTTATATTTTCTATTGCCCCAAATGTATAAAATTAGACAGACATGTAACATTATCCAACATATATCAGTAAGTTAGTCAATATAAATCATACTTTTTCATTTATTCCAATATTTATTACCAATATTCTGATCCTGAATAATGAAAAGTTACCTGAGATGTTAGTACGAATATTCCATAATAATTATGTTAATGCATTAAAATGATTTATCTTAAACTAATATCAATTATTGTACTTAACTAACTATCTCATTAAATAGATATCTAATATTTAACGGTGATATTTTAAACGTATTGATATTTAATATCTTTATTCGAAATATTTTTATCTTTATCTTTATATTTATATATGTTTATCTGAAGTACACTTTTTAGTTTTTCTATAATTTGTTTAATAATTTTATAAAGCATGTGAGTATATGCATTTATTGGAGTATAAAATCGTTTTATTGTAAGTATTAACATAATACACTGTGTTATAAATGGCTGTATAAAATTAATTATTATTCCTCTTCTAATGTAAAAATTACTATTGGTGCCATTATGAAACCATCGTATATAGTCTTAAATTTCCCAAAGATTGATCTGTGTGAAGCCTTCATTTATGTAATTTAAAATAAAATACTGAATAATTTATGTATAACATTATTAGATTCCAGTATACAATATTCTTAACGCTTAATTAGGATAATAACTGCAAAAGTAATAACACATACTAAACTTTTTTTATTGTACTTAAATGAGATAGATCGTGTTAAATTAATGTACAATAGGTTTCATATGTAGGCTTAAGTCAGTAAGTAAAATATCTAAAATAAACTCACTTGGATTGAAGACATTTTGTTGTTGATCATATCAGTGATAGATCGAATATCGACATGCTTGGACTTAGGCTGGCCTGAGATGGTGGCGTCAAGCTCCAACTGGGCTACCTGAGTCTCCTCCTTGCCGGTGTAGGCTGCAGCGGTCACGGTGATGTATAGCAGTGGCTTCAGGTCGTTTGTCTTTTTAACTGGAACTGCCTGGCCTTGCATCTGTGGTACAAACATCATATACCATTGAAATAAATTAATCGTCAATGTAAAAATAATGTATAAGACTCAAGTAAAAATGTTGTCTCAAGTACAATCTTATTTTCTAAATATAAATAATTGATATATAATAATTTATTTCTCAGTTTTATGTTTTCTTATAATATTAATAATTAATTTACATTAAGTATTGTTTTATTTTTCAAACATGTGACTTTTGTTGGCAATCTTTATCTATAAGTAATGACCCATAGGATAAATTAAGTTATATTTCTTTATAGTTGCTAACCATGTATGACAACACATCTATATGAAGGTCGATACAGAAATATTACCAGTCTCTTTGCTAAATATAAACATAATTTAGCCCACTTTTATTTTAAGTTATGATTCGACCAAATTTCAGTACAACATTAAAGTTATAGAATTATTAATAAAACCTATTTACAAATTATATAAGCATCTATTGTCGCCGTTATAGACAAATATTTGCTCAGTTTATTAAATGTGATCTTATCTCCTAACATTACCCTTTAAAATTGTTTATATGAAATAAGCACTATAAATCTGCCATATAGGTGATATTCTAGGATCCATGAATTGCTGAGTAATGATAAAGATTAATGAATCAGTTTATTGGGAACATTTTGAAATATTAAACTATAATCTGCATTAATGATACATCATAAATGTTTATGTAAATCCCATTGCTATTAAGTTGAAAATTTTCAAATGCACTTGTATAAACCATTGAATTATTTATAATCATCAATAAGTTGTCTAAATAATTCGATAAATTACGTTTAATTTTAATAGTTAATAGTTCGATAGAAGTAAAGTTTGGATTATATAATATAAGACACTGTGTGTTATTGCAGATTTCATAATGACAATAGATTTCTTAAATTGTTTGCCTACTGAAATATAGGTTGTTCAATACTTATTTGATCATTGTTACTTACGAAGCAGGCGAGGACAACGAGAAGAACGATCTTGATGGCTTCCATGTTAGTATGGAGATTTTAGTAACAATGTATTACTGATTTTACCAAGACGTACCTCGTTTATATACTCCTTGTTACCTAACGCCACCTTCAGATTAGAGCACTTCATCTTTCTTATCTTGTTTTAACATTTACGCAATTGAATGTTTTCTGAGAAGTGTCAAAATAAGATATTGCGTATTTATAATATTTTTCAACTTATGCATTATCTAAAAGGTTTTGTCATTTATTCTTATGTAACAACTGTACTGCAATATAAATATAATTTTATTTTATAACATAACTTTAGCTTGTGTGTTGTATTTAGGAAACTATAATTCCATGACAAGTATATAAGAACTCTATATATACGAAAGATTTTCTTTTTTGAACTAATAATATTACGGTTTTAACCAGTATAATTGCAATAATTGCACCCCACAGTATGAAATATGTTGTTATACATTTTATTTTTATATTAACAATTTAGAACATTAAATAGATTTCAGTTTCTCTTAAGATTATTATTTTTAATTGTATTCGTAAAGTTGATAATTAAAAAATAATACGTACAACCTCTCTAAGTTAGATATATGCATATTTCATGTATGTATGCTAAAACACACACAAACACATTAAAAGAAAATTGTATTTGTTAAATATGAATCAAACACTATTTATTGCTTGTAATATTTCTTAAACCTTAAATGTGGCGTAATAATTCCTTAATATATGAATTTTTAATTAAAAACAATACGTATGAACTTATCTAGTAAATATTGCAGTACTTAGATTAGAAAATGTTTAAATCCACACTAAGTGGTGTTGAAAAATGGTTTGATGATATTTTTAAGCTTTTTAAACCTTTATTACAAAATTCTACATAACAAAATGTTTTCGAATCGACACACAGAAAACGACACTGCATGATATATTTCAACTTTGGTTCAATGCAACAAGGTCACTCGCATTAAAATCATCAACTTAATAACCAGCTTTTGTAACATGGTAATCACAACTAGCTCTTGTAATGTTCAAATGGTCTGGATAACTATTAGGTTGCGTTTTTAAAGTATTCGATTTCATGCATTGATTTTGTAACTATTTCTTAAAAGGGACATTCTTACAGACAGTATACAAGTCTCACTAACGCCTACACGAGATAATTATATTAGAATTATATAAGAATATTTCGTATAAGAATATTAAGCCAGATAATTCAATTCTATTGTTAGTTAATATTATTTTCATTATTAATTAACAGCCTTTTAAATAATTGGAAATATTCATTTCATTTTGATCCTGTGAAAAAATTTATTCGATTAGCAGATAAACTTTCATGTTATGATTTAATCAGCTTTAGTGGTTTGCTCATATTTTATACTCCATACAGTGAAGTAATTTCTATAAATGGTCTAATATTTAAAATTATCACTATAAGATGACTACAATAGCTCAAGGACTAACTATTCCTGCTGGGTAACCATTGGGCACAGCGAAAACCGATGTGTTACTTCAATCTGGGCAACCTTATGGATTTCCAGGAGCGGCACCTCACTAACCGCATATGTCGAGATTCAGGGGTTCATGGGCAATTCGATCGGTCTAGTCTACTGTGGGAGATGACTGTTGGAGTTGGTGAGGTTTGTTCCCTAACAACACCAGACATCATCACCTAACACCAGAGGTTCTTGCTAACCTCACCACGGGTATGCCACCTCCTGCCTATTTTGACTGGAGAGGCTGGTTCAGAGCTGGCCTTCCCTTCTTCCAGGGGGACATGACTTTGAGATGTAGTGCCCTAATTCTTCCTCATGGATCTCGATAGGAGGCGGCCCCTACTCCCTAATCTTACACATCCTGAATATCCTGTCACTCCGGAAGCAGTGCAAAGATTTTTACAGGACTAAGTGCAATTTATAAGCTTCTTATTCTAAGAGAACAAAACACTATTCATTTGAGGAACTCAGATACATACTATTAATTTCTGAATACAACTAGAAATGCATGATACATCGCATGTGATGAAGCAAAAAAAAAACAAAATAAAAATTGGATAAAAATGATATAAACATACTCAGGCAGAGGTCAGGATGATTATATCCATATGCCCATAAAACAAGAAATAAACAGTAGAGATTAAAAATAAATAAATTATTTAAGACTAACGGATTATTTAGTCATCAATACAAATTTATTTAAAAGCATTGCCTTTATTTTGCAAACTCGTAAGTATTAAATTTAATATTAATTGTAACAAGTTTTCCTTCATTCGCGTAGATATATTGTATTTCAAAGTATTATATATGCAGAATATATATATATATATATATATATATATATATATACATATATATTGTATTTATTTCTTATTTTACTGAAGTTAAATATAACATTTATAGTTATATATTTAATCTTACTCAATGTAAATCTGGCTTTGTACTCCAATACTATACGATTCTATTCACATAGAATTCACATTGTTAGTTAATTTATTTATTCGGTGGTTTCCTCCCTACCTGCATAGTTATTCACTTAGATTAACTCAATTAGGTTTCGTATAATTGGGATATTGTGTGGAAAATATACAGACAAATACAGAGACATAATTTCTCAGCTTCACGAAGGACTGGCTTCGAAAACGTTCATCTCAGTAACTAGATGCAACATACATACACTAGTCTCTCAATATTGTGTTTCGTACATCTTCAGAATATCTCTCCTTTTACATAAAAGTTAATAGAATGTAGTACGTTACATACAAACTATATTGATTTAGTTTTATTAACCTAGTGACGTCTTAAATATTTTTTCTTGTTTAAATGGTTAAAAGTCATTGGTTGAAAATTAGTATTTATTAGAAATATTTTGATTTATATTTTCCAGCGTTTTTTGCTTAAAGGTTACAAAAATAGGAAAATTTCTGTCATATCCTACAAAGTAACAGCCAAGGTAATTTTACAAACTCGAGCGACTTATTTTTAATGTTAAGGTATATTTTAGGTGGGACTGTTTCCTAAAATACTGCATGGATATTCAAAGATTCAAAAATAAAATAATAGGATAAAAAATATTAGTGACGTTAATATAGTCCTGAAAATTATGTTCTTAGTAGTTAAAAAGACGCATCGTAATGTCACATGGAAAATGTTTGTTTTCATTATCTTAGCGCTGACTAATGTAATATATAATAGACTTATCTTAAAATATTATCAATGTCACTTTTCCGTCACTCTTGAAGTGTTTATTAACCAAGAAAATCTGTAGGTCCGTAAATACTTTAATTGAGCTTTACTATATAATCAGTTATCGGAGTGATAAGTATATGAAGTACCACTTCTGTGCAGTATATATTGCCTCTGAAAGGTCGGAATCTTCAGTAATACAATCATTTGTATAACACTTCATCTGTTTAAGGTGTTTAAGATGGCCTTCTACAAGTTCGCTCTTGTCCTTGCTTTCGCCTGCCTTGTAAGTATTTGTAAAATCTAAAATTGATATTTGTTGGATAAGTGTACAAATATATCTTATGAATTAAGTTTCACTATATTATACTTATTGTTGTAAGATTTGGTAAACATTGTAAAAACAATACATTTCTTATTTCCAATTGCATTTGATATAATGTACATCTGCTATGTAGAAAGAGTACATGAAATACGTATTCAATAAACGATATAATTTATGGGACACTAGCTGTTACCCACGGCCACAATATAATTTTAAAAATCAATGTACTTATAGTACAAGGTAAAAGATCTAAATGATATAACATGATGGAGTTGTATGAAATATTTACAACATTGTAGGCATTTACAATCTAGATATTGTTAGGGTATTATTGCTCCAGAATTTCAGAGTTAAACCTAAATATTATACCATTGATGCACGTGTAACGAGCAATTCAGTTTCAAATTAATTATAATTCTTGAGCAATAGCTGACTCTGATTGGTAACTCTGCTTAAGAAAATGTATAGGTTTAAGAAAAATCCTTCGATTAAAAAGGATATGTAATTAAATATGATTTTCTTATTAATAATCCAAACATATTAATAAACCTCAACCATTTTCAGTAACACACGTTGTAAATTTTTATATTTTAGTTTAAATAATTACGAGTATATTATACTGCTTTTAATATACAGAAATATTATACATATATTTAAGAAGAACAATATTGTTTTTACAATTAAAATTATAAGTTTTACAATGTATTTCAGGCGCAGTGCACACCTTTCAACTCTGCTGCCGTCAACGACTGGCAACAAGTGCTGAAGGTGTCTCTGAACGTCTCGGCGGCGGATGGCGACAAAAACCCCTTGGTCCAGGGCTACGTCACATTGACTGTGTATGGCGACTTCAACAAGACCTCTGACAGCGAAATGGTCTCCCAACTTGTTCAGGAGAAACTTGCCTCCCTGCAGGTTAGGATCTACCAGTGTTAGCTTAATTAGGCATATAACGTTTTACCGAACGACGAGTATTGTTAAAATCTAGGGAAAATACATTTTATGCTTAAAAATTTTGGGTTTAAAAGCCTGATAGTTTATAGTTTGGGTTAAAATATATACAAATAATCCAATATTACAGGAACATAAATATTATTGATTATTAGTTACTTTGTCTTCTGAATGAACTTATAAATAACCAACCTTTTTTTTTGCATTCTTCATATATTTCAATAACCAGTACATTATAATTTTCAAATTTTAGCTACAGTACTGAATAATTTGAAAAACTTTTCTTGATGACTTGATTTAATATTTTAAATTAAACTTGTATTTTACAGTACAAGCCTGACAACACCGAGATGTCCGAGAACTTCAAAGATGGTGACTCGCTTCCTCTGCTGCTCTCTGTCGAGCTGAAAGCTAAGATTGACATCTCTGTCCCAGTCGAAAAGAGCATCGCCATAGTATTGGATGTCCAGGTCTACGCCAAGAAGAAGGACCACCACCAGGCTCTGGAAATGGTTAAGAACATCAAGCCATCCTTTTAAACAGCATAAACTGCAATACATTTTTTTGATTTCATACCGTAAAGAATAAATGAAGAAAAGTATATACTAACACTTCTTTGTTTTTATTCTTTGTTTACCCATTCGTACACGTTAAAAATAGGTATTCTTTTTAATTGCTGTTTTTTAGAACAGTGTGGGCAATAGACTTGCGAACCCTTGATGCTGCTACTTTATATTAGTATCGAATTAGCCAATATGAAATTGAAGGGTAATATAAAGAAATTGGTACTTTAAAAAGTAAAAAACCATAGGAATAAACATAGCTACATATAAATTATCGTAAGAAATTCTAGCTAATTACTTTTTTAATAATTTACAGACTTGTATTTTAGGTAAGGAGGTCAACAAGGTAAAGATTTTTATGAGAAAAAGTTAAGTAATAATACTATAAAAATAAGTAAGAATGAACTAGAACCTACTCTCCTCTGCATACTTATATTTAAATTTAATGTAACGCAATTCTAAAATGTATATATCTGGAGTATGCCACTATACGTCTCGCGAAACAAGCTTCATTGTGATTGACTGAGAAATGTCTAATTCCATAGATTTTATTTTTGAGATATCCTTGCGGACACGCAATCATTGAAAAAACAATATTACACCCTCCCCTCAGCTAATAATTTAGAAATCGTTTAATCCTGTTTAGTAATAGGCTTCAATTACGCTTAGCACTATTCCAAGGTTGTAAATGCAATATAATAAGCTTTATGCTATGTATGATAATGAATTATCGTGCAGTTGACAAGTTTTTATGATTTCTTCAGACAATTTACAGGTAAATATACCTACACCTTTATTTAATTTAATAATGTTTTTTAACAATGTTCCAATGCAGATTTCTGGTAAACTAGTGATGGTAATACAACGGAATAGTGCACTGACATGTAATATTGTCACGGAACTTTGACACTTTACTTAAAAACTTTTGTTCTACAACCATGCCAAGCTCTTGTATCCACAGATGGAAAGAACTGAAAGTTACTGAACTAAAGATTTTTATTGTTATACTAATACATATGGTGAAAATTTGAATAAACCGAATTCAAGATTACTGGAAAACTGACAGGAAATATAATTTGCAGTTCTTCCGTGATGAAATGAGCTGAGAAAGATTCCAATTTATTTTTAGATTTTCGCGCTTTTGCCCTCAAAACTCACATCATGTAGGTCCTCCTGATAGGCTTTTCTAAATCCGATGCATCATACAGCTTTTCAGCAAAAAAATGAGTTAAATATATTACATTTCAAAAGAAATGTCCCTCGATAAGGCTATGATATTGTGAAGGGGGCCACTACAGTTTAAGCAGTACGTGAAAGGAAAACGTCACAAATATGGTATAAAACTGTACACCCTTTGTGAACCTGAGGGTTTAATTGTGAGGGTTATGGTTTACTCTGGCAGATTGGACGATTTGGGGGGGGAGGACACTCAGGAAATGTTGTCTTGCACCTTACGCGAGATTTTTTGAACAAAGGTCATGCTTTATACATGGACAACTTTAAAATAGTGTGCAACTTGCAAGTAAACTTCTTGCACACAAACCTTATTCCACGGGCACATTTCGAGTTGACCGAAAGTTCAACCCACGACCCGTTGTTGCATCCAAATTGAAAAAGGGTAAAAACTACCTACCAGTATAGAAATGGGATTTTAGTGGGAAAATGGAGAGATAAGCGTGATGTCTTAAACATATCCACTCAATTTGAAAATACCATGGAAAACAAAATAGGGTAACAAAAAGCAAAACCTGAAAATATTTAATACGCATATGAAGAGAGTGGACAGAGCAGATTAGCTGATGTCTTACTCCCCCATAGAAAGGAAAATTATCAGGTGGTTTCAAACATATTTCAACAGTTTATTAAAATCTCTATGGTGAACGGTTTATTCTTTTTGAACATATATTAAAATAGAAAGACAAGTTTTTGGATTTTAGAGACGAATTTTTAGATGCTCTTTTACCCACAAAGTCAGTAGAGCCTACCCGAACTCTTCCTAGGTATCCTCTTCACCGTCTTGTCCAGAATAAAGAATGACACCAGAAGAACGACCGGAAAAGGAAAAAACCATAGTTTGTGCAACTAAACAAGCGCACATCCCACCTGTGTAATGGTTGTCCAGGACAACCTGCATTTTGTCCAATTCGTTGATTTGACGAATTCCACAAATTCTAGAAAAATGATTTTTGGTATGTTGGAATGCTGTAAATAATGTAAATATATAAATATCTATGTAATGTCATTATAAATAGTATTTATAGGTTATAAACTGTAAACCTAACAGTGGAAAATGTGAGGGAGTAAGCACTGTAACAGTATTGTGTACTAGAGTGATGTGCAGTGTGCGCACGGCACGGAACCTTGTCACAAACGGTGACGTCATCTTAAAGCAGTCTTTTTTGGTCGGAAACCATTTTTGACTTCATTGGTTATACAGGTATAAGAGAGTCATTTGAGTAAGTCGTCCCTCTTTATCATTTTTAGCAATTCTTTGATCAATTGCGATTTTCACATCGGTGAATGTGTTAACGAGTGACGTTAGGAGATATGTACGGAAATAGTTCAGACTTTTTATATTTTAATAAACTATTTAATGCATTAGCTAATTATACAACTGTATATTGTGATATTATGGAATTTTTAATTTAATTATATAGTTTAGAATTTATAAAGATTTATTGTGTATATTATTGGATTAAACAAACATAGCCCTATTAAATAAAGATTTTTTTGTTGACGTGTTCTTAATTAGTTTACTAGGATCAGGTTTCGTGCAGTGTGTAACAAAACCAAAAATTGAAACTGAACATAGTTTATCTTGTATTGATTACATATTTCTACGTTAAAGCGTCATGTTTCAAGTACGGTATGCTGTGCTGCACACAACAGCACAGCCCTTACGAACACTGACACTGTCACTGCTATCAAACATTCACCTTCGGCTACGGTGACGATTTTCACGTGGTTGGGAAAACTAGTGGTTGATTGTGAAGTGTTTTGTATGTGGTGCCTTTAAATTGCCAATTGAATGGGTACCTAGTGGGTCACTAGTGGGTACCATCCGTTCAATAAGTGAGTTATCATTCTGTAGCCCAGTGTCTGAGTATGCGTGAAATCGTTTTTTGAGATGCCTTTTAATAGTTTTTAAATACTATTTTGTTAAAAACATCCAAAGTGTACATTGCTGCTACGAAAATTTACTTTAGCTTTCGATGGGTGACCCTTGAGCGATCCTGATCATATTAGCACCCCGTCTGATCGGATAATGATGTTGGTTTCATCGACTTTCAGACGGACCACAGATTAATTCCCCCCTTCCTAATTGCGTGGTATTATAACACATCCATCAACAATAACTTTTTATTGAGGCGATATAACCTTAGCTATTATTGCAAAAATTAATGAATGGGATTGTAAAATTAATTATTCAACAAACGAATCGTTGTATTACAAATTATTGCATTGTTTACAAAAGAGTTGGATATTAATTTTCAATAAAATGCAGAAAGAAAGAAAAGTACGAAAATTTATATTAGGTAAAGTGTAAGGATAGTTTACATCATGTGAAAACAACAAATTAAGATAAGAATGTTTTCTGTCGAAGTAAAAGTCAAGGATGCAGTATCTAAGTTCGCAAGTTCAAAATAGTGTTTTGGTACAACGTGAGAGCAGTTAATCTGGAAACCTTAATGAAAACAGATTGTGAGGAGTTGCAATTAGCAGAAAGCTCAACAGGGGCTCAGTGATTTGTATTATTGAGTAACATTGGCAACAATCGCTTTTGCTGTTATAAATATAAACTGATAGTTCTGTTAATACTATTATTGACAATATTCATTCATTATATCTTAAGCAAATACCAACGTTTCTGTGGTGTGAATTTTGTAATACTAATATATTGGTAAACATTTCAAAAACCTCCCAATTTTATTCCCTAAATTGTGTTGATATAAAATTATAAATATAATAATTGTAAATTCAGGAAATAAACCAATTAACTAGCTGACGAGTATAATGACGATTTAATAACAATATATTTTAATACTGTTTAGGTATTTAAAAGTCTGATTTTGTTCTCGAAAGTCCTCTACAAAATGCATGTTTCCGTAATACTTTCTTCATTAAAGCTATTAATTTATGTAATATTTAAATACTTACTTCAATGCTATACTAAAACTATACGAAGTATAGTTACTTATTGTTGGCTAAAAAATAAAACCAAATCATTATTTTCTGCGGAACTGCGTAATATTGTTTACATACAAAATTAGATTGTATTTCAAAGGCCCTTTTTAAAAATTTAATTTCAATTAACACTGAATCACAAAAAGTACTTGCTCCGCTGGAAGTCGAACCCGGATCTTTCACTTGCCGGGTGAATGTGCTACCATTACACCACAGAGCGCTTACTTTTTCCGATTAAATTATATTGTATTTTTATTTGTATATATGTGTAAATAAGGCTGTTTGACAGGTATTTGCTCTCACGATCATATGTTAGTTCGCTTATTTAAACGCATATGTGACAGATACGGCCAAATACAAAAGAATTGAATCGGAAAAAGTAAGGGCTCTGTGGTGTAATGGTAGCACATTCACCCGGCAAGTGAGAGATCCAGTTTCGAATCCCGGTGGAGAAATTTTTTTTTTATTCAATGTTAATTGAAATTAAATAAGTCTAATGTTATTTATAACATTTAATGTAAATAAAAATCATTTGACAGGTATTTGGTCTTCCGATCATATGTTAGTTTGCTTATTAAAACGCATATGTGACAGATACGGCCAAATACAAAATAATTAATCGGAAAAAGTAAGGGCTCTGTGGTGTAATGGTAGACCTTGTTCCGCATGTGAGAGATCCGAGTTTCGACTCCCGGTGGAGCAATTTTTTTTTTTGATTCAATGTTAATTGAAATTAAATAAGTCTATTGTTATTTATAACATTTAATGTAAATAAAAGTCGTTTGACAGGTATTTGGTCTCCCGATCATATGTTAGTTCGCTTATTTAAACGCATATGTGACAGATACGGCCAAATACAAAAGAATTGAATCGGAAAAAGTAAGGGCTCTGTGGTGTAATGGTAGCACATTCACCCGGCAAGTGAGAGATCCGGTTTCGACTCCCGGCGGAGCAATTTTTTTGTGTGATTCAATGTTAATTGAAATTAAATAAATAAGGCTATTGTTATTTATAAAATTTAATGTAAATAAAAGTCGTTTGAAAGGTATTTGGTCTTCCGATTATATGTTAGTTTGCTTATTTAAACGCATATGTGACAGATACGGCGAAATACAAAATAATTGAATCGGAAAAAGTAAGTGCTCTGTGGTGTAATGGTTGCACATTCACCCGGCAAGTGAGAGATCGGGTTCGACTCCCGGCGGAGCAAGTACTTTTTGTGATTCAATGTTAATTGAAATTATTTATATATATTGATGTATATATATATATATATATATATATATATATATATATATATATATATATATATATATAACGCTGTTTAATTACAAAAAAATTTACGAAACTGTGAAAACCAATCTATGCGCCTTAAGTGTGGTAATTGCATTCTTGTGACGTTAAGCATTATAAAAAAATGTTGAATAGTTGTATGCATACACAGCAGTGGTTAATCTCGCACTTAGAGTTCCAGATTAGCGGAAGTTATCAATCAAAATTTGTCTCTAAGGTTATAAGAGATTCATTGAATTGTAAACAGCAATAGACACTCTTTATTAAGAAATTGTATTGATAACAACAAATAAGATAAATATTCTTATATTATCTTATAAATCAGTTTCAAGTGGTATTTAAAAAATAATATTAGAAGTTTCGAAACCTCTTAAATTTATTTTGTGACATCATTAACTAATCCTGTTAAGTATACATTTATTACATAACATATTGACTTAGAATACTTAGCTTCTAACTAACGGCAATAAAAACACTTGTTTCACGTCCCAAGAACATGGCCTTGTATAATAATTATTGTACAATAACGTTGTTTGTCTTATATTGATCTGCCTTCGCCTAACGCTCAGCGTCTCCTGCCAGGTGCTGATGAGTGCTTTTTAATATATAACGAGTATTTACAATATTTTACTATTCAAATTAATGTTAAAAGTTTCTTATCGACATAAAGATGCCAATAATTAACAAATAAGTAATTAATACGATAAATATATAATATTATATTTTAATCCTATTCGTTGCCTACTGTTTTAAGCATGATTATTTCAGTGTAAACTAAATGTTGTATTTTTATTCTAAAGTACTCATATACAGTACGAGAATTTTCTACAACATTAAATTTTCATATACAGTCAGGTAAATGTTTGTAGGTTATACGACTCCTGACTTTTGTTAGTAAATTAAGGATTCTGTTTCCATTTGTAGTAGTTCAATGAGTGACCATAATGGCAACGAGAAAAACACATAAGAACCAGATTAGTGAAGATGAAATACCACAAAGAATATTTATATAGCATTAAAATTAATTAACAACACATGTGATTCAGTTATTTGGTTGCATTTAAACCTCACATTCAAAAGTTGAACATTTTAGCTTATTCTGCAACTTGATTCTCGTAACAAGCGAAATGGTAAGGACTTGCATTTAATGTATTTATTTACCATGTTATGTTGAATGTGATTATGAAGAAAAATGGAATAAATTGTTTATGAATATCATGAACAATAATTTGCTAAATTGTTTTTAGTTCACTTTCTTGTGTGTTTGTTACGTAAAATATCGAATAACTATGCGAAGGCCTGGAGTTTAGACATAGAAAATAGCGTAGAACGAGATAACATTACAAAATATTTAATTCACTAACGTTCCATATATTTAGGGCAGGACCCTTACACGTAAATGGATTTTTCACCAGTATATATTTTATTTCCACATTGTGTTAGACTTAAGAAATATAAATTTTTCTAGTTGTTACAGAAGATGTAATAAAAGTTTTTTTAAGAAATTCTTAAAATGTATAAAACCAAGTTTGGATATATCCGTCATATATACAATTAGCTACCAAGGGGTTTCAGCTAACCTGCTTATGAGGAAAGCTGAATTTAAATTTGTGTATGTCCATCTATATGATCGATACGGTATGAATAAGTTAAATTGGAGACTTAAAGTTTTGTTTGAAACAGCATACAGCCTTGAAAATCAAAATGTAATAATTGATCCATTAGCTTTCGCTCTACGGGTCGGATATCCGCTATGGGATTAAAGTGAAGCCACCCACTCTGATTCGAAAGTCTGATGTGCGGTTAACCTCGTATGTATATATATTGTATATTACAATTCATATTAAGTGTATATATATATATATATATATATATATATATATATATATATATATATATATATATATTGTATTATGGTGATATTACCTTATTAATATTTTGTGAAACTGATTACTATAGATATTATAAAGTAATGTATATGATTAGATTGGTGGTAAAGGCGCCAATTTACCTAGTTAGAATGTAATACAATAGCTATTCTAAGTTTATAGTGAATGTATAAATATTTACAAAATGGGTCTATGTGTTTTCTTAGGCTTAAATCGGCCAATATATATTTAAATTAACATTGATATCCAAAAGTATTGATATTATAGATGAAGTAAAATTTAATTAGAATATTATTATATTTACAACATTAAACTGTTATTGTAAAAAAGTCTAATTATAATCAATGCATTTTAATATAATAAAGTATTTATAGAAATATGAAGGAGCACATTTAAAAGAATGATTATCCTTTTAAGGTAAATACAACACATTTAAATGTATATGTTTAAATAAAGTACGAGTATTATTAATTCCTAGAGTCAAAATGTTTCCTCTACTTTATTTTTTTGTCTTGGTTCAGGATATTATTATGGAAGATGTGTTTTTATTGTAGAAAAGCATTCTTGATTTTGAGTGTGTGATTTGTAATATTTTTTAGTAAGGTTTGTATTTTGTCTCTAAAGTAAGAAAGAATTAAGAAAAGAAATTTTATTTTTAGAAGGTAAGTAATATATCATTTATAGTATTACTGCATTATGCTTAATTAGTAAATTAAACTACTCATATAGATACGGGACCCTCCGATTTAAATATATAGAAAAGAACGAGCTCCATGTTATATAGAAAATAATTGATCACGGACAAAAAAATATTTATATTTATAGGTAATACCGTCTTATGTATTTATTTATATACCTGAATTTCCTTATAAATATAAAATATATGGTGATAGTATGTAAATTCTTTGTACACTTATAATTGACAGCATGAGAGAGGTAAACCTGTAACAATGTATACTACGGCAAATAATACTAACCCTTATACAAACAATTGTTAAATATCTTAGTTAAATAATTATTAAAAAAAAACATAAAGGTATAGTTTTATTTAATTGTAAAAAGAATTTAACAATATTTGTTTAGAACTAAAATATTTTTAGCATCATCAAATGGCAAAACTTTGTCTTCAGTCGTCTCAGATCACTGTTTAAATGTTATATTCATTTATATAATTTAGGGGTATGCTACACCGCGTGATGTATAACAAACGTTTCTCAGGCTGTAAAAAAATTCTAAATATGTAATCTATTTCTCTTTTGATAAATAGATAAGCATTCTATGAATCATAAAATATTATTTTAAATTCCCCGTCAGAGGAAAGAGAAACTCTATCATCACGGCCAAATTTCATGGTTGGAAATTCACCAATACCATCATAGAACACATTATTATTTATGTAGAAATAAAGTCTCATGAAAGATTGTATTGTATAGTATATAGATGAAACATTTTTTGAGTTACGTGAAGGTTGGAAGGATACCACAAGGCAAGAGTGCACTGATATCAAATCTGGATGCGGATCTACAATATTACATTTTAAATTTGTAATACACGAATAAGCTACATTTCATAATCTCACTTGCCAAAAGCCGATATAATTGCATTTAACTTGTTTATACATTTATCAGTCATCCATAGAGTTAAACTAAATTTAATCTCTAGAAGAACTATACATTTGTTTTTACACATCGGATTATCGAAACATAATAAAAACTGAAATTCATCTGTATCACAACATATTTTTTATAAATATGAGAAAAAGCAAAACGTTGCAACTACCTGATGAACTATAATTTTGTTTTATACTTCGTAGTGTCCCAAATCTATAAAATTATACATTCGTGTCTTACGATCTCAACAAATACTACCTTATGGTTTAAGTACTAGTAGAAATTAAATTAAAACACGTTTATAAATTACAATATATTTATTTGCATTCTAAAATTCTAGATAGATGTACTTCTTGAATTAGAACTTGATAAGGGTTTCGTTGTGTTTCTTCTGGGCCCAAAGTTTGAAGTCCAGTTCAAGGCCATAGATTTTAGGATCCTTTTCAGACTGGTTGATGACAACCTCTGCCTCAATCTTCGCACTGACCGCTAGCGGAAGACTGTTCTTAATGGAGCCGAAGGAAACTGTGTTTTCATCGTATTGCTGAGCCTAAATATAAGAAAAACATTTTTTAAATGAAAATATAGCTTAATGTCATTAGTCACTAAAGATAAAGTACAGACTCTCCATGACGGTACAAAAAGGTAAGATGGTGCAACCACCTTATCAAGTATAATATTGTTTTATACTTTCTAGTGCCCCAAATCCATAAACGTATACAGACATGTAACATTATCCAAAATATATCAGTAAGGTACTACAATATAAATCACACTTGCGTAAAGCCTGTCTAATACATGAGATTCGTCCTCTAAAGTAATAAATTTCACTGGTGTTTCTATGAGTATTAAAATAAAAGGCCATAATATATAGTCTTAAATTCCCGAAATATTTATCTGTTTTAAGCCTTTATTTGGGTACTTTTAAATAAAATACCTCGTGTATGATAATCAGCTTCCAGTATACAATACGTTTCCACATATTGCCAAATTCGGGTAATAATTGCTCGTACTTATAATTTTACATTGTGGTTGAATGAGAATGATCGTTTTAAATTTATATGGGCTTTGTGCGTAGGGTTAAGTTCTTAATTGTAATAAATAAAAATAAAGGTACACTCGCCTGAACGGACATCATTTTGTTGTTGACCATATCGGTGATAGATCGAATATCGACATGCTTGGACTTAGGCTGGCCCGAGATGGTGGCGTCAAGCTCCAACTGGGCAACCTGAGTCTCCTCCTTGCCGGTGTAAGCTGCAGCGGTCACGGTGATGTATAGCAGTGGCTTCAGGTCATTGGTCTGTTTAACTGGAACTGCCTGGCCTTGCAACTGTGACACACAATTATGAAGTGATTTATAATAAGTATTGTTTTAATGCTAAAACATGTGATATTTTGTTGTAAACCTTAGTTTATGAGGAATAAAATATGGTATGCATTAAGTTGTATATGGAAACATTACCTGTCTCTTTTAGTAAATATAAACCTAATTATACCCACTTGCTACTGCTCTGTATAAAAAATTAAATCATTTACAATAACGTATTGCATACATGCATACATGAAATTGGAGTATATCGTTCTGCCTTTTGAAACATATAACATATCAGGCTGTATACAAGTATATTTAGAAGTTCCAGAACAATAGATTAGGTAGCTTTTGACGTATAATCTATAGGTGAATTCATTGTCACTCAAGTCAATTACGTTGAAAAAACTAATTCATAGAGATTTTCAGTACGCTAGGAACTAACGTGGGGCATAAAGCTAGTAGTAAAACATAAGTGCCGAAACAGTTAGGTACCAAGTGAAAAAAAAAACTCTTAATAGTATTTTATTCTCTAAAGAACAACTTGAGTATAATTGTTAATGAAATACATTCTTTATTCCTCTTCCAGATTAAATACTTAGTCAAAGCAATTCGAGAAATTACGTATGATTATAATAATAATAGGATTACATCTTTTTATAGTATAAAAGTCTGTATGTTATTGTACATCCCATAACTTATTTTACGATTTAAAATATATGGTTCAAAATTGATTTGATCGTTTTACTTACGAAGCAGGCGAGAGCAACGAAAAGAACAATCTTGAGAGCTTCCATTTTGATATGGAGTTTTTAGTAACCAAGTATTACTGATTTTACCAAACCGTATCTCGTTTATATACTGCCAGTTACCTAATGCCACCGTCAGATTAGAGCACTTCATCTGTCTTATCTGGTCTTAGTACTTACGCAATTGAATATTTTCTCAGAACTAGAAGAATCTGATACTTGTAATTTATATTACTTAACAAGATATATATTCTATAAAAGATTTTTTACTTTTTCTGACATAAATTTACTGTTTGTTACTTGTGACAATATATAATAATTACACGAAAATAAAACAAGTTATATATTACCGTTTCAATTTGTATGGTTGAAGTGATACATTACAAGATCATTTTATTTATTTATACCGATCTATCCTTTTATTTTTGACTTAAAAAAGTGTTTTAATATTTTACTTTTATACCAAAAAGTCATATAATTAATTATATTAGACTTCCCCTTAAGACGTTTAATGTTAGTACTATTTAGGAATTTACAATAATAAGTACTATAAGTTTGATATTTTCAATTATATTTTTAGAAGAGGGAAAAGTTTGCTAGTAATCTACATTTAGAGGTGTAGCGAAATGCTTTCTTTTGCCCACACTTTATTAGAAAAATCCATAGCGTGTGTCTTAAAAGTGCACCGACCCACCAAGTCTTTCTTACCCTCCTTGTAAATGGAGTAATTTACTTTGGGGGATGAGTACATATATGACTAAGTGAGGAGTTTTATGATGTATGAAATTTTTCGAATATACTCCCCAAATAGGTGATTTTAGGGTAAGTCAAACATTTTAAATGCTTTAAAATTATATCTAATTTTAAAGGGATTACAAAAAGAAGAAGAATGACATAACCTACAGGTCTGTAATGTTAACGTATCAAATCTTTTGGGTAATTAAATTTTGAATTTGTTTATAAACCCCTATTGCTTATAAATAATTTTGTAACTAAATTAAATGGTAACAATCTTTAAATCCAACCTCAATTTCACTAAGATTGGATGCTCTAAATGGCTACCATGTACTTACTTGTTAAAAAAAAGTCTGGACTCAAAACTGCGGCTTACATTTTGAAACATTTCATGTGTGATTAGGTAGCAGGTATTCGATCCTTGTCCTTAGATTTGGAGATAAACTTTAGTGTTATGATTTCCTTATCGTTAATGGCATACTCATATTTTTGATCCACTATGTCTAAAAATGTTCTAATATTATCTCCAAATGAACAGAATGTTAATTCTGAGAATCTATAATAGTGTAAACATGAACAGCTTTCCTGATGTACTCTGGTACACACTGGTAAGTTCTGGATAATACATAGGCATTTATAATATTGCATTTAGTCAGATAAACAAAATCAAATCAATACAACTACAATCAGGAGGATATCATCATGAATATATCGATATACTTTTAAATAAAAAACAAATAGTACAACACAAAAACCGGTTTATTGTTCAATCCAATACTAACAGATTAATTTGCAATTCAATTAATTAACAAGCCTAGTTTTTTTTCTCCCAAAACTACTAATGCAATTACAAAACAACAATGTAATATTAACTGTAAAAGGTTAGCCTTTAAATCACGTACATGTATTATTTTTCAGATGGTGGCAATATATCTGTGGATTGAATATATACTGATTATGTACAAAAACATTAAATAAATACACTAACATCTAAATAACTTATTCAGCAACATTTTATGATATTGATAAATACTTACAAAGGGGTTAAATAATTTTATATATCTTTACTACATATGATTATATTGGTTTTTTTTTTAATTTAATCTATATAAAATAGCATATTAAACAAAAAGTCAAAAGTGCTCGTATATGTTGTAAATTAATTGAAATACTGTTACATAAAAGGATAGAAGTATTCCACACCACGTGTATCTTAATAGAATTTTATGAGGTCGCATACAGACAAAAATCATTAATTCAGAAACAAAATTTGGATTAGTTTTCAGTGATACTCAGCCAGGTAACAATAACGCTCATGCAGCCCTATAAATATATTCCTTATGATTAACTGACGTTCAATGTAAAATTTATAATCACAGATAAAAAATATACTTAAATAAATGTAATAAGGTTCAGTAATGTTACGAAATTGAGCGGAAGACATACAAAGAATACACAAAAAATAATTTCTCAGCCTGTCAAGAAATAGGCTTCCCTAACGCTCATCCTAATAAGATGACCCAAAATACATACTCTAATTTCTCAATATTATGTTTTTTTACATCCTCACAATATCTTTCCTTTTGCAGAAAAGCTTACTCTATGTAATTCGTGTTATATAAACTATATTGAATTTTTTAACTCATCCATTTTTCGTATCTTTTCATAGGTCAAAATAATCAGTTACGAATTTGTTTTTATTATAAGGATTTTAACTATAATCGCCAAAGTGTTTTGCTTCAGTGTGGGATAAACATGTATTTTATCTCCTGTAAGAGTTAAAATCTTCGACAAATTAGAGCGTAAAATTCTGAGTAACGTTATGTTTGAGTTAGGACTTTTATAGAAAATAATTTAAAAGAATATTCAAAGAATTCAAAAGAACAAAAATAGGATAAAGAGATATTAGTTTTTTTAATATAGTTTTTTTTAATATCACTGCATTGTCTACTAATAAGCCTTTTCTTCCCAAGGTAATATTGAGAAACTATAATGTTTCTAACATTATATAAAGTTTGTTCACCCACTAAGATTATCTTGCATTCTGAGAGAAGCAAAATAAATGGGGTAGTCTCACCCAATTATGTTCTTAGTGGTTAAATGACGCACCACAAACGATACCATGAAAATATTGCAATACATAACATTATTGCTAGCTACTGTAAAGTATAAGAGGCTTATCTTTCGATATTAATAATGTCATCCTTCCGTCACTGTTCAAGTGTTTATTTAAAAAGAAATTCTGAATGTCCTTCAACACTTTTACTAGACTTTACGACATAATCAGTTATCGGAGTGATACGTATATGAAGTACCACTTTTGTGCAATATATAATGCCTCGGAAAGGTAGGAATCTGCAGTAATACAATCATTTGTATAACACTTCATCTGTTTAAAATGGCCTTTTACAAGTTGGCTCTTGTCCTTGCTTTCGCCTGCATTGTAAGTACTACAAAAATGCATAGTAATTATTTATTGTATTGGTAGTCTACAGATATTCTTAGGCTTTATTTAAATTTGTTTATATCTATACTTATTGTTATTTGCTTGGTAAATATAGTATTCTACAATAATGTACATATGTCACACTGTATTGTGTATAAATTATTTCTGCTATATTAAAGAGCAAATAGTATAACATATATTACGTACTCTTTACACGGTATAGTTTTTGACACATTAGCTATTACCAGCAGCTTCGCACATGGTTTTCTAATTCGTAGAACTTTTACAACAAGGTAAGAGCACTATTGACATTATATAATGGAGTACTTTATATTTTTTACGTTTTGTACATTATTTTCAAAATCAAAGTACTTTTACTACTAAGTAAATTCTATTATGATACGATATGATGGAATTATAAGAAATATATAAGTGTATGAGCATTTCCGGTTCGAATTAATTATAAATCTTTCGTCATCGCTGAGTCCGATTTGTAACTAGAAAACGGAAATAGAAAGGTTCCAGAAACCTCCTTCCTACAAAAAGCTTATACATGAAAAACTAGTTGTTTTGATATAATTCTAAACTCTAAAACTTTTTTTGTAAAATATGGAGTAAATTTACTATTTTGGTTTAAATAATTACGAGTACATTACAATCCTTTTACTATACGGAAATGTTATAAATATTTAAGAAGAAGAGTATTGTATTTACAATTAAAATTGTAAGTTTACAATGTATTTCAGGCGCAGTGCACACCTTTCAACTCTGCTGCCGTCAACGACTGGCAACAAGTAGTGAAGGTGTCTCTGAACGTCTCGGCGGCGGATGGCGACAAAAACCCCTTGGTCCAGGGCTACGTCACATTGACTGTGTATGGCGACTTCAACAAGACCTCTGACAGCGAAATGGTCTCCCAACTTGTTCAGGAGAAACTTGCCTCCCTGCAGGTTAGGATCTACCAGTTTTAGCTTAATTAGGCATATAGCGTTTTACCGAACGACGATTATTCTCATAATCTAGGGAAAATACATTTTATGCTTGAAAATTTTGAAGCTTAAAGCCTCGTAGTTTATCCGGGGGGGGGTCTAAAATATATCCAAATAATCCAATATACAGGATCATAAATAATAATGATTATTAGTTATTGTCATCTGGATGAACTTATAAATAACCAACCTTTTTTGCATTCTTCATATATTTCAATAACCAGTACGTTATAATTTTCAACTTTTAGCTACACTACTGAATAATTTGTAAAACTTTCTTGTTAACTTGATTTAAGTAATTAAATTAAACTTGTACTTTCCAGTACAAGCCTGACAACACTGAGGTGTCCGAGAACTTCGAAGATGGTGACTCACTTCCTCTGCTTTTCTCTGTCGAGCTGAAGGCTAAGATTGACATCTCTGTCCCAGTCGAAAAGAGCATCGCCATAGTATTGGATGTCCAGGTCTATGCCAAGAAGAAGGATCACCACCAGGCTCTGGAATTGGTTAAGAACACCAAGCCATCCTTTTAAACAGCGTAAACTGAAATAAATTTTGTTCATTTCATACTATAAAGAATAAATGAAGAAAAGTGTATACTAACACTTCTTTGTTTTTGTTCTTTGTTTACCCATTTGTACACGTTAAAAATTTGTTTTCTTTTTATTGTAGTTTATTTTTAGAAGAGAGTTGGCAATAGACTTGTGAACACTTCATGCTGCTAATTTATACTAGTATCGTATTAGCTAATATGAAATTTAAGGCTAATATTAAGAAATCGGTACTTTAAAAAGTACAAAACCTTAGGAAAATACATAGCTACATATAAATTATCATATGAAATTCTACCTAATTAATTACTTATTTAATAATTTACAGACTTGTATTGTAGGTAAGGAGGTCGACAAGGTAAAGATTTTTACGAGAAAAATGTTAGTAATAATATTATAAATTATGCAAGAATTTAATAGAACCTACCCTCCTTTGTATCCTTATATTTAAATTCAATTTAACGCAATTCTAAAATGTATATAACTCTTAATAGTTACATAGTAGGAGTATGCCACCTTATGTCTCGCGAAACAAGCTTAACTGTGATTGCCTGAGAATTTTTTAATTATTGGATTTTATTTTCAAGATATCCTTGCGGACAGATTGGCAGACACACAATCATAGAAAACACAATATTACAGCCTCCCCTCAGCTAAAAAATTAGAAATTGTATAAATCTGCTTAGTAATACGCTTCAATTACGGTTAGCAAGATTCCAAGGTTGTAAATGCATTATAATTAGCTTTATACTCTGTATGATAATGAAGTATCGTGCAGGTGAGAAGTTTTTATGCTTTCTCCAGACATTTTACAGATAAATATACCTACATCTTTATTTAATTTAATAATGTTTCTTAACAATGTTCCAATGCAGATTTCTGGTAAACTAGTGATGGTAATACAACGGAATAGTGCGCTGACATATGATATTGTCACTGAACTTTGAAATTTATTATACTTAAAAATTTTTGTAATTTGGTTCTATGAAAAATTAACTCTTCCTTTTATATTCAGCGTGTTCAAAAATTTATTTTATCTGCCATGTTATCGTTGCCATCGTGGTTACCTATTAGAACAATGGAAACATTTACACTACGACAACCAAATTGCTAACAGTTACATTCAACACCGTTTAACTAATGTTGCTGATAAGGAAATGAAATTTATGCTACATTTGCTTTGTATAGGTTAGTTCCTTTCAGAGGTGTCATGTAAATAAACAGTAAGACATATGTATATAATAAAATTTCCACGTGAGGAGGACGCCACTTTCATAGTAATTGAATTTCAGGACCTGGGTCGCTTTGACAGTAAATATTAAACCTTGAAGCGGTATAATAGTAACTACTGTAAATATATCGACTTCCCGGAGTATTCAAATATTTAAAAATAAGAAAATTTTAGTAAAATTGTATAATAAATAAATTTTACAAAGTTATAATACATGCTGTTTAATTTTTACATTCTCGACTTTCATACTGTACTCATTCCGTAACTTTTGAAATATTGATATTTTTGTTTTATGTTTTATGTTGGCTACACTGCTCCCTTTACTTACATCACCTGCTTGATTTTGACAGAAGTCTGTTTGTTTTGGTTACCGTATTGTTGGCTTCTAAAATTGCTCAGTGATTGCAAAAATGAAAAACTTGAGGATATTAAGTGGTTGTCAGGTAAAAATCAGCTTACTATAGAAGCAGCTAATCAATTGAAGACATATTATGGTCTAGCAATTAGATGGAACATTGATAATCTTGAAAATATGTACAAAGCTGTTTGGTCAACGTTTTTTCACAGACTATCCAACTGATGAAAGCCCACAACATGGCATTTGTCCTAAGGGAGAAGATTCTTGGTGTAAATACCAACGTTCCCTAGTAACTAAAGATGCATTCAAACATAAAAAGTCACTCCCTTTAGCTGTTATGATCAATATTAAACCTATTTGCAGAGATTTGTCTAACAAAACTCTAATGGGGAAATGCCTACACGGAAAGACTTAAAATCCGAACGAGTCGTTCAATAATATTGTATGGTCACGGGTCCCTAAACATGTGTTCGTTAGGCTTGTAATAACACTAAAATAGGAGTTTGGGATTCTGTAATAACTTAAAACTCAGGTTATTAAGGTAGGGTAAAGGTTTTGTAAGAACTCTTTGGTAGGGCTGGTGCGAATTTTGTACTTGGGCTAAATGGAGTTGACCAACTGCGGCAAATAAAAGCCAATAAAAAGCTGAGGAAGTGACCAAGGCGGCCAGAGTAGCAGCAAGAATTAAAAGTGGGAGCTGGAAGACATGGAAGAAGAAGTGGAACTGTATGGACCTGGGATTGATGCTGTTGAGTAAAAGAAGACAATATTTTCTTTCCACTTCGTTTCCCGAAAACTTCAAATTTTCTATTTCAGGTACACTTTTTTCAGACATTTCTCAATGTATTGCCTTGAAATATTCACCGCACGTTTCTTTCAACCTCCTTTACATGTTAAACCTAATTTTTCTGTATACTAACAAACAAAAAAATAAATATTTAAAATCTTAAAATTATTTTACTGTTATTTTTTACAAAATATATATATAATATTTATGTACAAAATCCAGATCATATATAAATTTAATTTTAAGTTTAATAGTCAGTTAAAGATTCATAACAACAAGTTATGAAATTTTTTTTACCTTACTGTATGGTTTTTTTTTGGTACCGAAATATGACAAATTTAACATTAGGTTAAATGAAACGTCAGACTCCCCTTATCGACAACACTGACATTGACTCTTCTGTCAGTGATGGTTACGTGTACTTCGATCTAGCATTATGGAGTAATGTTTCAGCAACTGGAATGAGTAACATCCTTTTACAGTACAGAAAAAGTTACTGATACCACAAATCCTAGGCAACAATGGACCAATTGATTGGTTCAATTATTTCGTTGATATTGTTTTTTAGAAGAGATTTGCCGATACACCAATGCATATCTTGAACTTTTTTGTGGCTCTCTAATCATGCCGAAGTCTCGTAGCCACAGATGGATAAAACTAAAAGTTTCTGAACTAAAGATTTTCATTAGTACATGAATACACATGGGAACAATTGTAATAAACCGAATTCAAGATTACTGGAAGACTGGCACGAAATATATTTTGCAGTTCTTTCGTGATCAAATGAGCCGTGATAGATTACAATTGATTTGGAGAAGTTCGTGTTTTTTCCCTAAAAACTCACATCGTGAAGGTCCTCCTGACAGGCTTTTCAAAATCCGATCCATCATAGAGCTTAAAGAACAACAAAAACAAAATGATGTCAATATATTTCCCTTCAAAAGAAATGTCCCTCGATGAGGCTATGATATTGTGGAGGGAGCGACTACAGTTTAGGCAGTACGTAAAAGGAAAACGTCACAAATATGGTATAAAACTGTACACCCTCTGTGAACCTAAGGGTTTGATTGTGAGGTTCATACTTTACTTTGACAGATTAGACTATTTGGGAGGGGAGGACACTCAGGAAATGTTGTCATGCACCTTATGCGAAATTGTTTGAACCAAAACCATGATTTATACATGGACACGTTTTACAATAGTGTGAAACTTGCAAGTAAAGTTCTTGCACACGAACCTTATTGCACGAGCACATTACGAGTTGACCAAAAGTTTTACCCACGACCCGTTGTTACTGCCAAATTGAAAAAAGGGGTAAAACTACCTGCCAGTATGGAAATGGGATTTTAGTAGGAAAATGGAGAGATGAGCGGGAAGTTTTAAACATATCCACTCAATTTTAAAATACCATGGTTACCATGGAAAACAATAGAGGGAAACAAAAAGAAAAACCTGAAAAACATTTTAATGCACATATGAAGGGAGTATGCAGAGCAGAATAACTGATGTCTTACAATCCCCATAGAAAGGAAAACCATCAGGTGGTACAAAAAATATTTGTACAGTTTATTCAAAGGTCTATGGTGAATTATTTATTCTTTTTGAAAATAAATTCAAAAAGAAAAAAATATTTTTTTTTTTATTTAGAGACAAATTGACAGATGATATTTTACCCCCAAAGTCAGTAGAGCCTACCCGAACTCTTCTTATGTATCATCTTTACCGCCTTGTCCAAAATGAAGAACGAGACCAGACAAACGACCGGAAAAGGAAAAAAGCAGAGTTTGTTCAAAAATTGGACTGAACAAGCACTCATCCTACCTTTGCAGTGGTTGTCCAGGACAACCTGCATTTTATCCAATTCGTTGTTTTGACGAATTCCACAAATACTAGAAAAAATATATTTGGTATGTTAAAAGGCTGTAAATAATGTAAATTAATAAATATCTCTGTAACGTCATTATAAATAGTATTTTGTGGTTATAAACTGTAAACCTAACAGTGGAAAATGTGAGGGAGTAAGCACTGTAACAGTATTGTGTACTAGAGTGACGTGCAGTGTTCGCGCGGCACGGAACCGTGCCACAAACAGTGACTTCAGCTTAAAGCAAGATTTGTTTGGTCGGAAACCACCTTTGACTTCATTGGTCATATAAGTGAGTAGTTTGAGTAAGTTATCACTCATTATCGTTTTTAGCTTTTTTTTGGTCAATTGTGAATTTTACAGCAGCGAATGTGTTATCAAATGACGTTAGGAGATATGTACGGAAATAGTTCAGACTTTGTATATTTTAATAAACTATTTAATGCATTAGCTAATTATACAACTTTATATTGTGATTTTATGAGATTTATAATTTAATTAAATAGTTTTAAGCATTTAGAAAAACATGTATTGTGTATATTATTGGATTAAACAAACGTAAACTTATTAAATAAAGATTTTCTTGTTGACATATTCTTAAACAGTTTACTGGGATCAGGATTCGTGCAGTGTGTAACAAAACCAACAATTGAAACTGAACATAGTTTATCTAGTATCGATTACATATTTCTACGTTACTGCGTCATGTTTCAATTACAGTATGCTGTGCTGCACACAACAGCACAGCCCTTACGAACACTGACACTGTCACTGCTATCAAACATTCACCTTCGGCTACGCAGACGATATGTACGTACAAGGACAATACTTTACTTGCTGAAAACTGACGCTGATTTTAAATCCATTTTGAAATAGGTAGCCTATCCTATGTCTGGGATGTTAAATGAAACAATGAAAAAATTTATTAATAAGTGATAAAAATTTTAAACGATCCGTAGTTCAAGAATCAAGATATTAAAATATAGGGTAATATGTGTATAATTAAGCAGTTATTGTAAGAGATAAATTGAGCTAAGACGCACAAATATGTATAACAAATGTTTAAATATAATATTACGGTTTTTTACAAAATTTGTTTAGAAAATTTAAAAAAGGGAAGAATTATTACTATTAAAATTTTAAATTTTTAATATTTGGGAATATTTTAAGTTTACTGTCAGGAAGGACGTCCTTGTTTGCAATTGATAAAACTCATTGAGACCAATGAATTATGTGAATTAGTTGCTTCAACTCATTTTTTGCTTCAGTTGGCTATAATTCGCAATTGGTCAATGTCTAAAAGAGGGACCCAACGGTAGATGATTTGCCTGCCTACTGACTACTAACTTAAGTATTCGTGTGGTAGGTGAGAATGCCCTGCTACGGCACATTAACGCATTTCGCAGGTGTTCAGCACCCGGCTGTTATGGTGCCAAATCTGAATTTCTTCGAGTTTTTATTCCGTTTTAATTTTTTTTTCTAAATTTAACAAACCTTAGTCTTGTGTTTGGATTTATTTTTCCGATAGTGTTAAGATTATTTTAGATTGTTAAGATTAAATTATTTCCACTTTACAATTAATATTGGAATAGCGTGGCTAACAAACATAAATTTATACCGATCTATCTGCTTAGTGTTTCTTTATAAGATAGGAGAGAAAATAGTAAGCGGGCGTTTAGTTTTATGTCTTGCTTGAAGCAAATCAGATTGTATTTAACTGGCAATAACAATTTTAAACAGATAAAAATAAAATTGATGTTCCCTTCGTTGATTACGAGACTGTGCAAGAACCAGAATATATAATAGTAAAATTTTAATTTTTTTAGACTAAAAGAATTATTTTATATATAGAGCGAAATTTTTTATATCCTAGTGGGCTTTGTTGTTCGCCTATCCGCAATTAAATGTGTTTACTATTTTAGTTATAATTTAATACAAACAGCTGTTTCCTGTACAAGTAACAAGTGATTTAATTTCTCTTTATTGCTGCTAAGCCAAAAAATATCACTATTTGGGAATGATATCCTCGGAAAACTTTTCTTTACAGACAAATTTATGAAAAGGTTTATTGCATACCAAATTAATATATTTATGTAACCGACTTCAATGCAGAGAAATATATGCAAACCAAATCTTTGTCTTCCTATTCAATTGTATTATTATTGAATATTTTGCAAATGTTTCACTGTTTTCTTTAAAAAACAGAACAGTATATTATTGCCTAACAGTAATATTGTATTTGACATGTTAAGGTTAACGTGTAGCTATCATTGATCTACATTAGTGTATAAAACACGCTGCAATCTGGACAGAAGGCAATTAGGAGCCATGTTACTCGGAGTATCAGGCTGTTCATCAGGAGTTGCTGGCAGTTAATCTGGGGTCTTAATTAAAACAGATGGTGAGAAGAAGTTGCCTATATCGTGTTCCTACGTCTGCCCTAATTTACTTATTGCATCACCTATTGACAATAAAACAATTAATTGCGTGATGTTGATTTAGAAGTGCTAACCAAGCTCAATTTTTATTTGTTTTTAAATTAGTGAAAAGTATACTCTCATGACTTATTAATTGTAATAGTACCAAACATATAATCAAATACTTTAGGATCATTTCATCCTAAGTTAGAATTGTGTTAACTACGATAAGGAATTAATGACGAGTATGTAATACATCAGAAATAAAATATATTAATTACATAATTGATTTTAAGAGAAAACCTTTATTATTTTAAGGAATATTATTAAGTTTGTAATAATTTATGTATGAACATAAAATTAAGGCTATTAGGATTTCACTTTAAATTCTTGAAGAAATTAAACTAAATTTATTTTAGCTGAAATAATAATAAACAATAAAATAATACAATATCTGTGGATTTTGGCTATTTGTCAAATAATAGCATTTTTTTATTCAGAATTAAATCTTTCTTATGAAACCTTGAATGGATTTATTTATAAATAAAATTACAAAATATTGTATTTTGACATCATGAAATAATATATTGGTTGCTTCATAAAAAATCAGTTTTATAAAGAACATCGTTATATTTTTTTCTCTTCGTAATTATTTTAGTATCAATGACTAGATGAAAGGTTTTATATAGTTCTACACTCATAAAACATATTCAATGGCGTACAGATAAATTATATTTAACAATTTTTGTAATAGATAATTTGGAAAAATAAGATTTTTTGGAAATTTATTATTAAAACATATTTATTCTTGTTTTATTTGGTGTCACAATTTATAAAAAATATAAATTTGTACCCTTTAATATTATCTTAGTTACTTACCTATCAATAACAGTAAATAATTTACGATTTGATAACCACCGTAGTGAAACTTTATACTGAAGCATTGAGACATGTATTGGTTAAATAAATTTACAGTGTGAGTGATAAAGAGTTATCATGTACTAGGCAAAATCACGAATGGGGTTTTTTGGTATGTACATGTATGTACATTCATCTCCTTTGCGATATAGGATCTTGAATCTTAATGGTTGTTGGGAAAACTAGTGGTTGAGTGAAAAGTGTTTTGTATGTGGCGCCTTTAAATAGCCAGGTAAGGGCTAGTCGGTACCGTCTGTTCAAGTAGTGAGTTATCATTCTGTAGCGAAGTGTCTCAGCATGCGTGAAATAGTTTTTTAAGATGCCTCAAACCTTTTAAACGCTTGATAATTTTTTCTGTGTTTCTCAAATCAAATTTAGTTATTATCATGTTAGTTATCTAAATATGATCATTAGATTTCTTTTTATTATGTATGTATTGTTATTTTTGTTGATGCCTCAATAGCGATTTTAATGATATACTCAGAAACAAAGTGCCGTTTCATTTTGAGTATGTTAAAGATATGTTATTTATGACTATCAGAGTGTAGATTTTTCATATTTATTATTTTTGTTGTTGATGCTTTAATATTTCACTATGCTGTTACAATTTTAAAATTATTTATGGCAAGTAGCGTGTTTTCGTGGCTAGTTCATTCTTCAATATTTATTCTGTTACAGTTATAAACATATTTTTGCCTTTTAAAAGTTAACAATTATTAGTTACAGGATTTTTATATTTCATAATCTTTTCTCTTTTTTAAAGTATAAAATAAGTTTTTAGTTATTGATGTTGACCAGCGCAGTTAATTGCTTTTAAATGTTTTGTATCCGTAGCGGAATGACTAAGGATATATATATATATATATATATACACACACACACACACACACACATATATATATTTACACACACACACACACACACACATATTATACATGTATTATTTATTATACAAAAATAATAATCAAAATAAAATATTTTATCACAAATTGGACACTTTTTTATTGAAAAAAAGAGCTTTAAGGACCACAATGATTGGGATCAGCTGAAGTAATTACGTAGCTGTCACTGTGGATTTTGTCTGTTATCTGACTGATAACAACTCCTTGTCTTACGATAACATGGTTTAGTATTTTATCTTCATCTTAATATCGTATCAATAATAATGCCATTAAGATAATACAATGCTCTAAAATGTGATGGTCTACACACAATAATAAGACAGTGCGGAAATAAGACAGATAGATAAGTGTAAAATAAAAAGTAGCCTACATTTGAAGATAGCAGTGGTAGCTCTAAATAGATTTCAATTAAATACAGCCAAAGTATACAATTATTCAACGACTCTTTTAATTTGCCTGTATTAAAAATTTTTCTTTATTGCACTCCATAATTTT
This sequence comes from Homalodisca vitripennis, assembly GCF_021130785.1. Classification (NCBI taxonomy): domain Eukaryota; kingdom Metazoa; phylum Arthropoda; class Insecta; order Hemiptera; family Cicadellidae; genus Homalodisca; species Homalodisca vitripennis. The sequence continues at coordinate 80,633,473 of NC_060212.1, read as the reverse complement.
TCTAAAATATTGATAGTTTAAAAAAATAAATAACTAAATACTATTTAGTAAAAAACATCCAAAGTGTGCATTGCTGCTACGACAATTTACTTTAGCTTTCGATGGGTGACCCTTGAGCGATCCTGATCATATTAGCACCCCGTCTGACCGGATAATGATGTTGGTTTCAACGATTTTCAGACGGTCCCCAGATTATTTCCCCCCTTCCTAATTGCGTGATAATATAGCACATCCATCAGCAATGAATTTTTTATTGAGGTGATATAATCTTTGCTATTATTGCAAAAAGTAATGAATGGAATTGAAAAATTAGTTATTCAACAAACTAATCGTTGTAATACAAATTATTGCATTGTTTATAAAAGTATTGAACAATAATTTTCAATAAATTGCAGAAATAAATAAAAGTACGAAACTTTATATTAGGTAAAGTGTAAGGATAGTTTACACCATGTGAAAACAACAAATTAAGATAAGAGTGTTTTCTGTTAAAGTAAAAGTCAAGGATGCAGTATCTAAGTTTGCAAGTTCAAAATAGTGTTTTGGCAGAACGTGAAAGCAGTTAATCTGGAAACCTTAATGAAAACAGATTCTGAGGAGTTGCAACTAGCAGAAAGCTCAACAGGGGCTCAGTGATTTGTATTTTTGAGTAACATAGGCAACAATAACTTTTGCTGTTGCAAATATAAACTGATAGTTCTGTTAATATTATTATTGTACAATAATTATTCATTATATTTTAAGCAAATACCAACGTTTCTTTTCTGTGAATTTTGTAATACAAGTATTGGTGAACAATTTAAAAAATCTCCCAATTTTATTCCCTAATGATAAAAAATTAGAAATTTCCGTAATTGTAAATTCCTAAACATACAGGAAATAAACCACTTAAATAGGTGACAAGTATAATGTCGATTTAATAAAACTATGTTCAAATACTGTTTAGGTATTTCAAAGTGTGATTTTGTTCTCAGATGTCCTCTACTAAATTCATGTTTCCGTAATACTTTCCTTATCAAAGCTATTTGTGTAATATTTACTTTAATAGTTACTTCAAAGCTCTAAATACGAAGTATAGTTACTTATTGTTGGCTAAAAGATAAAACCAAATCATTATTTTCTGCGGAACTGCATATCATTGTTTATATACAAAACTTTTATTGTATTTCAAACACTCTTGCAATTATTACTATTCTTGCATAAACCATCTCTTAGTGGATTGTAGCAAGTTAAAAGAGTAGTGTAACTTATTGTGGAGGAATTTTGGTTTTACTAATAGAGCTATATTTGACAAAGAACTTTGAGTAAGTATATACAATTTCAGCATAATCTATCCAAATGTTTTACGTGTTTAAGTACAACATACACCAACATACAGACGGACACGATTAGGTTTTCGTATAATAGTGTATGTTACAGCTAGTTTTTGTACTTGCTAATAAAAGTGTGTATTATCTCTACACAAATATACATTATTATCTCTTCCTCAACTAATAAATAAGAAATCATGAGCGTTATAATAGTAAATTACAGTGTAACATGGCAATTACTGTAAAATCAAAATATATTGGTAACAGGTACACTGTTGTTAATTATTTTAATTAAGATTGAGAGTGTATTACCACCGAAACTATTAAATATCGTAATGATATTAATAAAATAATTTCAACAAATTCTATAAAGTGAAAGAAAACTATTTGTTATAAGCTATTAAAAGTTCGGCGCACGATAAAATACTGAACTAATGGAGCAAGCTTATGATCACCTGGACTTGATAGGCGTAACAAATAAACTAAACGCAACGTACAGTCTGGTAAATTACAGTTATAGTGTTGGAAATACAACTTGGATACTTTTTACAGCATTATTTTTACTTATAAAGATTTATAGTGACCTTAGCTATTTTTTGAAAGTTTTAGAATAAATATATATATATATAAAACATAAAAACATATATATTTTTTTGTTTAAAATATTTTTGAGATTGTGATTTTATTTATGGAGGCATGAGTATATTATTTGTTTTTATGTTATTCACATTTTATACAATAATTTTTAAAATATCTTATAACTATATTAAATTTTCTTAATCAATTACCTAGAATAATAATATAAAAGTAATTTAGATACATCAAATTTAATTTTTGGTTTACTTACATTTATTTTTGCAAAGCTCAAGGGTTTTAAATATCTGATTATTTTATCGAAATTCATACATAGCATATAATCTCGCAATTTAAGTCCCAGGCTAGCGGAAAATAATCAAAATCCGTCTCTAACATTGATCTATTATTATAACATAATGCACTCTTTAGTACAAATTGTGGTTATAATATATTTAACACACAAATAAGTTTCAAGTGATACATTAAAAAATAAATTTAAAAAGTTTCGAAACCTCTAAAATTTACTTTTGATAACATTAAGTATTGCTATTCAGTATAAAATGCATGGTACTTAAATGAAACTAATGGCACTTGGCTGTTTCACGTCCTAAGGGAAATTGCCTTGTATAATAATTATGTTACAATAACGTTGTTTTTTATATTGATCTGCCTTCGCTTAAAAGAGCGTCTCCTGCCAGGTGCTGATGACCTTTTTTAATATATAACGAGTATTTACAATATTTTACATTTCAAATTAATATAAAAAGTTTATCATCGATATAAAGATGCCAATAATTAACAAATAAGTAATTAATACTATAAATATACATGATATAATAATTAATATTATTCGTTGCCTACTGTTTTAAGCAAGATTGTTTCAGTGTAAACTAAATGTTGTATTTTTATTCTAATGTACTCATATACAGTACGAGAATTTTCTACAACATTAAATTTTCATATACAGTCAGGTTTTATTTTTTGGTTAACAGACTGTTTAAAGCAATCATCTAATATTATGTTTTGTAATGGATTAGGAGTCACTGCCTACAACAGCAACTACTGTTGTAAACTAAGCGGAACTCCTCTGAACAAAGATTAACATTGGAAGTTTGGAAGCCTAAGGAGCATACCTCTTCAATGGAATGTATTTGAAATACACAAAAGTACATCTAGTATATGAGAGCCTTCGGTTTATAGAAATTTTATGTATACAAATTTTATATTTGAATAACTAAAGGAACAGTAAGTTATATAAATCACAAAGTCTTGTAATAATATTGGTAATGACTCAGTTATACAGTTGATATAAAACTCCAATATTTTTTGTACATTTAATTAGTTTGCATTGGTTTTTGATATATATTTTTTAAGGCATTTTATTGAGTAAATCACACACGTATTTATGGAATACTGAAAGTTTAAAATGTTTTTTATTTCAAATTTAAAATATCTCATACATTCTTTGTCAGATTCATATCACATAAATTTTAACTAAATCGATTTTCAATATAAGCTTAATAAAATGTTGTCTTAATATATACAAAAGTATTGTCTCCTGTCAATGGTTATTTATCAATAATGTAAATTAATTTCATGCATCTATACTTATATATCTAACCATACAGAATATAATAGTTGTAAAATATCTTTAACAGTAATAGTTAAAATATTTCTTTAATCTATATTGTATGAAAAGACTTAGAAATGTATGAAAACATATATTATTCACTGTATAAAAATATGGTCCACTACATGTTTTAATAATTACTTCTAATAAAGCCTTTTCAGGCTTAGAATCGTTAACTAGCCTGAAGGATATTAATACGAATTACTTAAAATATTTTTTTCTTTATTCCAATTTTTGAATATAACACTTCCAATAACACTTTTAAACCGTTGTGTAATGTTCGTGACGTAATACATCAACTTTTTGTGCCAGCAATTTCATTTGGAAATGTCCTGATTTTGTTCCAAATATAACCCTTAAGAATATTTGTTTAAGTTAACCTATCTATATTTTTAATATTACGATTCAATCATTATTCCTTCATAGGCGTAAATTATTTGCAGATAAAACTCTGGGATTATGAATTACGTGAATATGCTTGGAGGTTTACAAATTTATTTAGCAGTAATAGTTATTCTAAAGGACTTCTATTGCGGTTACCAAATTTATCATTTAGTTCAGGACCTCAGTTCAAGTTGATGATGAGGAAACTCTACTGTACGAAAAAATACTGTAACTTTTGAAATAATTTCTATGGGGATCATAATTTCATGTAAAAACTCCACCTCTAATTTCTATGTCATGCTAGAAATGGTAAAAGAGGTCAATATTGGGAATCACTCTCGGGGCTACTATTTTTTCCTATTTTTGACAACACAAATCTTCCTACGCCTATCTGAAAGCCTGCGTGCGTTTAATCTTAGTATGGTCGGGGAAACATCTTGTTTTAATAAACTGTTGGAATAAAATGTATTACTTGCTTCGTTTAATACTTATTTATATTTTGCGTTTCATTTTTAAGGTAATATATTTTAAAAATTATATATCCCAAACATATATTTAAAAATGAAACGGTTAATTTTTTCGTGCTTTCAATATTACCTACCTAAGTCGTTAAATCGTTAGATTTTTGTTACCTCAAATTGTTTTCATTAAACCAAAAGTTTTTGTTGCATTACATATTTAAATATCCCTTACATTATCCATATATAAGGTGAATCCAATGGTAAAAAAACCTAATATTCACAAACATTTTTATTTACAAAAATTATTATGAATTTTAGTTTTTTAACATATATTACAATGGTGATGTTTTGGTACAGTTACTAATATTCTTAGTTTTTGTAACGGCATAGGGCAATCCTATATTGCACTAAGCTATTATCATATATAAAATAGACACATTTCCTACAATTAATAAATATCACTAACTACATTTTATTTGATCGGAAATGAAAAACTAAAGGGGAACATTCCTACAATTTTATAATAGATTTTTTTTTATCATGTTCATAAACTGTGTTTACATTTTAACACTTCCTGCGGTATGAAAGAACATTAACGCTAAGGTATAGCAAGCTTTTACTTAACTTTGTAAATCAACGATTTACAAGATGTTATTATGTATAATGTACTATGCTAAATATCAAGTGCCCAAAGTAAGTTCTTGTTTCACAGCGCAAAAATAAACAGAGACCCTGACAGATAAAAGACAATCCTCTCGAATGATGGTTTCATTACCAGCTCACCATTTAAATTTAATAAAAGTTACTTAATGATAACTATGATATATAACTTTGTAAAATTGTTTAACTAAATACCTGATTATACATATATTTATATATATGTATATATATAAAAACAGTGTTTAGTTACAAAAATATTAAAGAAAATGTGAAAAAGCATTTTATGGGTCTTAAGTGTGATAATTGCACTCTTGTGACGTTAAGCATTATAAAAAATGTTGAGTACTTTCTATACGTACATAGAAATGGATAAACTCGTACTTAGAGTTACAGGCTAGAGGAAGTTATCAATCAAATGTAGTTGTTTAAGAGTTTAAGAGATTCATAGAATTGGAAACATCAATCGGCATTCTTTAATCGTATTGATAACAAGAAACAAGACAAGACTAATATTCTTATATATAATATATAAATATATATATATATATATAAGTTTTAAGTGCTACTTAAAAAATAATTCTACAATTTTAGAAAGCACATAAATTTCTTTTGTGACATCATTAACTAATCCTGTAAAGTATAAATATATTACATAATATATCGACTTAGAATACTTAGCTTCTAACTAACGGCAAAAAAAAACAACACTTTTTTCACGTCCCAAGAACATGGCCTTGTATAGTAATTATTGTACAGTAACGTTGTTTTTCTTACATTGATCTGCCTTTGCTTAATGCTCAGGGCCTCCTTCCAGGTGCTGATGAGTTAGGTTTAAATTTATCTATGCTTGAACGTATCTAGGTCGAATTAATTCACCTAGAATTTTGAAAAATGATTTTTAACTCTACATATCCAAACCTAACAGTGATTTTTAAAATAGTAACTTTTTGTCCTTTATGATTCCTCATTTCTGTTAGTAAATTAAGGACTCTGTTTCCATTTGTAGTATTTCAATGAGTGACCATAATGGCAACGAGAAAAACACACAAGAACTAGATAAGTGAAAAGGAAATACCACAAATAATATTAATATAGCATTAAAATTAATTAAAAACACAAGTGATTCAGTTATTTAGTTGGATTTAAACCTCACATTCAAAAGTTGAAATTTTAGATTATTCTGCAACTTGATTCTCATAACATGCGAAGTGGTATGGACTTGCATTTAATGTATTTATTTACCATGTTATGTTGAAGGTGGTTATGAAGAAAAGTGGAATAAAGTGATTATGAATATCATGAACAATAATTTGCTAAATTGTTTTTAGTTCACTTTCTTGTGTGTTTGTTACGTAAAATATCGAATAACTATGCGAAGGCCTGGAGTTTAGAAATATAATATAAATATAATAAATAGAATAAATAGCGTAGAACGTGATAACAGTACAAAATATTTAATTCACTAACGTTCAATATATTTAGGGCAGGACTCTTACAAATAAATGGATTTTGACGTGACAACGTCTTAAATTAGGTTGCGGCTCGGAGTCACTCATGAAAAAGTGTAACGCCCGGTAACGTTACGATGCCCGTCCAGTGGGTCCGCCGCACGGGATCCGCACGGGATAAAGCAGATAACTGTGGGTCCGCCGCCGCACGGGATAAAGCAGATAACTATGTTTATTCGTGAAAATGTGGAGTGCTTAGATTCGTCATTTACAACAACTACAACAATAAAGGTAAATAATTGTACACTGATATTTCATTATCGTAAACTATGATTGATTGATTAATTGTTAGATTGACACAAAAGTTGAGAAACTGAGTTTATAGGTTATGTCATACTATTGACAAATGTTGATAGTGTTAAGTAAATTATTAGTTTAAATCACTCTGCAATCAATCGTAATTCAGTCGATTGAGAAGAAACAGCGCGTATTGCTAGTCAAACATTTAAAATAACAAATTATAACCTCTAACCTGTCATAACAGTGCGACCAAACAAACGAACTAAACCGACCAATCACCACGCGCGGAGTTAGAATTTAACTGTGTTTAGCAAGAATTTCAAATTCCAATTTTAGTAAATGTTTTATTCAACTTTACCATCTACAATAACAAATTTTAATTAATTTCAAATTATGTACAATGTTTGTTTTTAGTAAACAAAATATATTTCTATAGTTAAAATTTGTGCAATTCTTATTTTCATTCAATTCCTTGTTCCTATTGTGCAATTTAATAATATTCATATCAATAAATATTCTACCGAGTAAAATACGTTGTCACGTAAAATCTTCGCCCGTAAAACCGACTTTACAGACAACCATAATTTTTTCACTATATATTTTATTTCCATATTATGTTAGACTTAAGAAAGAGCCATTTTTCTAGTTGTTTCAGAAGATGTAATAAAAGTGTTTTAAGAAATTCATAAAATGTACAAAACCAAGTTTTGCTATTATACAAATTACATGGTTATACTTTAAATATAAATAAAAATTTAATAAATAAAAATTTATTTTAGAATTGTAAATGGATAGGGAATAAAAAAGTAAATTTATATTGTAATCCAGCGGCAGGCACAACGCGCTTGGAATCTGGTCTAGACCTGACTTGATGGCAGTGAATGCTAAACAATAGTTTACAGTGGACTCTATCTTGGTTAGGCGGCCAACCTGCGTTGGGAGAGATTAAAAACAGACCTGCAGGAACAGGAGCGTAGTCGGTGCAGGCCGAGAACCACGTTCTGCTACCATTCCGAGTTGAGAAGCGAGAGAGTAAAGTCATTTTAGTGCGAGTTTAAAACTAGTGTCGGGCGTAGGATCCGTCGGTATAAATTATATTAATACCGAACTCCACAACCTCACGACCAAAGAGCTAAGTACTTTGACTGAATTATTAAATGTTTCTAAATTTGAAATTTGCAATATTAAGAAGGGAATTAATTTAAAATTGGAATTGAAAATTTGAAATTAACCGATCCAAATTCTGTTGAGTGAGGACTATAATATATGGAAATGTGTTTGTTTCGGGACGGCCACGTTTAAGTTATAATAAACTACCGAACCCCATTGAGCGTTTATTTGAAGGAGTTAAAAATCTGCGATGGATTTAAATGTTCAAGAATTATTAGAAATTCTTTAAAATAATCTTGAAACTTAAAAAGGAAACTAGATGTACGGAAGAGGATATATATGGAGATTGCGATTTCACATAGTCAGGGAGCTCTTTTGTCGAAACTATTGGAAATAAAACAGGACAACGTCACGGTCAAATTAATGCTTGAAATATTATTGAATTATTTCGTGCCATATCATCAGCGTGAACTTTTGAAATTTGAAAAGGTGCACCGTCCCCAAAGATATAATGAAAGCTTATCCAACTACATTATAGACATTAAGAAATCAGTAGAAGTAACTTTGTTGTAATATAAATGAAAGGGATGTTGTGGAAATAATTAAGGTGGGAATAATCCTGAAACCAGAAATAAACTAGTGTTTATTGGGAAATCCGAGCAACATATTCCGAACTGGATGAGATGTGTATAAGGGCGAATAATGTAGGTTATGCTGACAACGTGAGGAAAACAGGGAATAATTTGAATGTGATTAGGAAGTATAATGTACCGGTTAACAGCATCAGGGCGAGGCAAGAAAACAATAACTTGTTATAAATGTAATAGACCTGGTCATTATGCTTATCAGTGCCGGGAGCTAAACAGGAAACCTGTTGTAAACCAGCGGAGACCTATTGTAAACCACACTCCAGCTATTAACCCCGAAAATGTAGGTCGTAAATGTACAGGAGTCAAAAAACTAGTTAGTAGGGAAAGTTCGAACAATGAGTTAAGGAAGGGCGAACTTTCCCGGTTACCTAAAAATTGTGTCCCAACAAAAATTCACATGAATTATCTGCTAAATTAAATCATACTTGGCAAAAGAAAAAATTCGGAAAATGTCCGTTCATTGCCCAGCTTAAAAATAGATTTTGGCAAGAAATATATCATTAAATGTATTATTAGATACTGGTAGTAGTATAAATATAATAAGTGATAGACTGTATAAACTATTATTAGAGAATAAGATTGTAAAGTGTTACCAGTTATCTAACCTGACATGTATGAGTGCTGAAAATAAAAAATGTCCGTAATCGGCAGTGTAAATATAAAAATTAAAATAGATAGGTTCACCTGGAAAGTGGAATTTCTTATAGTGAAGGACAGCCCAAAAGGCAATTTTTAGGAGCGAAACTTTATAAAACATTCTGGTTTGTTAATAGACTTGAAAAATAATTGTTGTCGATTTGACTTTAATGTAGAGAAGTGTATAAAATTTGTGCGAAAATATTACAGTAGCGTGTTATGAACACCAATCACACTTATAAAATAGGATGCGAAGAGAGGCCAGCAATGAAATAATAAAAATTATAAAGGAATTTCCAACGGTATTTACCGACAAAATTGGTAAAACTCTAGATTATGAGTAATAAATTAAAAAGTTAAAGATCATGAACCCGTAAAACTTAGACCATATCCATTGAATCCACCTAAAACAATTAAAAATAAAAAAATTATTGACGAATTATTGGAACAGGACATTATTCAACCAAGTATGAGTCAGTACTCGAGTCCAGCCTTTTCAGTAGGTAAGGAAGATGGAAAATCGGAAAAGATTAGTAGTTAATTACAAGGAGTTAAACAAGAAGTTGGAAGGAGTGAGTTATCCTATAGGCGACATGCACTGAACTATATTACCATTTGAAGGGAAACAATTATTACTCAGTAATAGACTTAACCAAAAAGTTTTTATCAAATAAGTTTAGCGAAGGAAATGCCAGGAGTTAACTACGTTTCTCCGGTACCTTTCGGAAAGTTACAGCTTTTAAAACGAATTCCTTTTGGATTATTAATTGGGAAGTGGGTATTGTCGTCATATATGAATAAAATCTTAGGAGAATTGAGATTTACTTGCACTCTCGCCTTTTTGGACGATATTATTGTGTATATTCGAAGACATTGGAGGAACATTATATGCATTTGAAACAAGTGTTAGAGTGTTTAAAAGAAAAATAATCTTACTGTGAATCCGGAGAAAGTAAAATTTTTTGTTATAATGAAATTAAATTTCTGGGACATTTGGTTTTCCAAAGACACTATAAGAATGGACCCTGACCGTACACGGACGTTATTAGAATCTCCGAGACCCCGGACAAGAAAGGTATTGCGAGGTTCATAGGGGATGACTAGTTATATTTCTCTAAATTTTATTCCAAATTATGCGGAAATAGCTCATCCACTCAATGAAATGAGGAAGAAGTCGACCAAATTTATGTGGGACCAAAAATGTCAGGAATCGTTCGATAAACTGAAACGAGCGGTTACCCGTCCCCCCGTATTAGCCATCCCTGACTTCGACAAGGAGTTCACAGTTCCAATGCGACGCGATTGATAAGGCCCTCGGTTCCTGTTTATTACAGGAAGCGGAACAATGGACATTTAAAACCGGTGGCCTATTTATTCGAGGAAATTTAATGAAAGTGAGGTGAAACTTACTACCTATCAAAAGGAAGCTTTGGCAGTAGTCTGTTCAATAAATAAGTTTCCCGTAATTTCCTAGAAATAAGACCATTCAACTTAGTGACCGACAACTCAGCATTGGCTTGGGTATTGTCCCACTTTCGTAAATTAGGAAAATTAGGGCGCTGGGTGGGAGGTTATATTGTCTCTACCATTTTAAAATTACGCATGTTAAAGGTAATCAGAACCCAGTAGCGGACTATTTATCTAGATTATTTCAAGATAGTGAAGTTGACAACAATGTGTTACATGAACATAACTAGAAAAATTAGTGAATAAGGACAAGATGAACGATAACTCTTTAAAAATGAACAATGAAACTGTACATAATAAGGACTTAGTAATAAGAGAGGAAGCAGTGTCTATAAATATTAATAATTATAAGTACGATACCTTTTAGCTTTATGGACTTAAAAACGCATCAGAAGCAGGATGTAAATATAAATAAAATTATGGAGGGTGTATTGAACTATACCAATAGTGATGTTTACAGTGTGGAAAAAGGGGTGTTATTTTATGTGAACAATAAAAACAATTCTAAAAGGATCTATTTACCTGAGCACTTATTCAAGGTTGTATACGAGTATTATCACAACTCATTGTCTGGCTGTCACTTCGGCAATTTTAAAAACACAACAGAAAATAAATGAAAGGTTTTTATCACCCTAAACTAAATGATTATGTGAAAAATAATGTAAAATGTTGTGAAGTATGTTTGAAAGCAAAAAGTAGCAACTGGAGGGACCAAGGACCTTTGAACAGCAATCTGAGCGCAGTCGTCCAATGCAGAAGTTATATATGGATATTTATGGGCCCATTAACCTGCATCTTCCAATCGAATGCAATACATCCTGATAGCAGTAGATGACTTCCACCAAATATAATTGGATAATGCCACTCAGGAAATGCACCTCAGGTAATGTAAATTAATGCATTAGAAAATAATATTTTCAAAAATTTACTTTGCCTGGAAGAATTCGTGACGGATAATGGAACATATTTTGTCAGCGAGGAATTCAAAAATTATTTGTTTAATTTGGGCATAAAACAAAGGACCATTATACCTTATACTCCTCAAGGAAATAAAAAATGAAAGGAAAATTCGAAATTTAAATCAAATTCTGACAGCTTATTATCATAACTGTAAAAAGAATTGGGACAAGGATTTGTACCATGTGCAAATTGCCCTAAATACTTGTCACAATGAAAGCATAAAGTCGTCTGCATTTGAATTAATGTTCAGTTTCAAAGCAAATTATGGTTTGTCACTAAAATGGCAAATTAAAGATATTTGTGATGAAAAATGGAGCAAAGATAAGAATGCAAAGATGGTTGAAGCTATTCAAAATTTAAAAAGACAAAATGAGCTGAATTCGAGAAGAAACCGATACAACCGAAATCACAGGCAATTAAAAATGTATGATGTAGTCTATTGTAGAATTACTAATCAGCGATATAAGCTAGATCTGAAATATGAAGGACCATTCAGAATAATTTCAATTATTAGCTCCAACTCATATTTAGTTCTAAAATTTAAAAGAATTGAATGAGTTCCGTAGAATACACTTGCAGGATGTGAAACCCACTGGGGAAAGAAGAATGCATATTTAAATATAACAAAACAAAATAATTACCGAGGGGTAAATAATTTGAATTACAAAAAAAAAATTAAAAAAAGGAACTGATTAAAAATTATGACGAATTAAATTAGTTGTAAGAATGAAGGAAAAAACTATATTAGATGTACGCTGTATGTATGTATGTTTGATTTGAGAAATTTCAGTGACAAGGAAGATTAATTAAAATATATTGAACAATTGAGGAAATTCTACAGCCCTGTTAAATTGTAAATATTAACTTGAATTGTAATCTTGTAAAAATGTATTTTAAACTTGAAGAAACCTCAAGAGGAATAAAAAGTTTATGATTTAGATAAAAGGGCACAGGTTGAATGTAAAATAGTTGCGATAACTACATGGTTTGGGAGAGGAGGAGTGTATTAAAACAATTCAGTATTTATTTTTCTGAATAATGCACAAATCCGAAACTTATGGTCCGTAATTAATGTTATTAACATGTGTTATTTATTTTTGTATGCAAAATTAATAACTAACATGAATGTTGGAATATTAATTTAAACTTGTTAGTTTGATAAAATTTATGCCAAGGAAGAGGGGAACAGAAGAAAAAAGACTGTTATTTTCTATGATAGACAACGGTATAGGTAAAAATAATAAAATAAGAACTGACACCCCCGTCTGGGGATATGTTTTAATTCTATATATGAAGCTGCGTCAACCAGTGAATGGGCGAGCCAAGGACACACAGCCGTGCAGGCAAAGGTTCCAAGGACGACCCAACTAATAACAGACCGGACCTGCAATAAACATCCCACAACAACAATCACCGTCTACCTCGTTCGCCCCATTGTGAAGGATTATCTGGATGGACTATCTTTATGGTAGGACTTAGAATTGTAAAAAGGTAGGTGGCAATTGGACTCTTAATATTTGCCATAGTTTTAGTGTCAAGGTTTCTATTGGGGAACTTAATTGTTTAAGTTTTCAAAAACAATCTGATAATGTATGGACTCTTTTAAAAAGGAATTTATAATAATTAATGCTTGGTTAAAATAACTTGATAACTAGTATGCTGCCACTTCTTACAACTATTATTATCAAAAATAAATTAAAACAAATATTATAAATAAAAAAAAAGGTTTTTGTAGATTTTATGATGCATGTTAAAAGCTAGGTGGAAATACAATTTCTAAAGGATGTGAGATAAATTTCTTAGATTTAAGTATTAAACTTGGCAGATACCAAGCCCTTTAAGGGGGGGGGGTGTGTATACCAATTGCATGGTATACTTTAAATAAAAAATAAAAATTTAATAAATAAAAATTTATTTTAGAATTATTGTAAATGGATAGGGAATAAAAAGTAAATTTATATTGTAATCCAGCGGCAGGCACAAGGCGCTTGGAATCTGGTCTAGACCTGACTTGATGGCAGTGAATGCTAAACAATAGTTTACAGTGGACTCTATCTTGGTTTAGGCGGCCAACCTGCGTTGGGAGAGAATAAAACAGACCTGCAGGAACAGGAGCGTAGTCGGTGCAGGCCGAGAAAACCACGTTCTGCTACCATTCCGAGTTGAGAAGCGAGAGAGTAAAAGTCATTTTAGTGCGAGTTTAAAACTAGTGTCGGGCGTAGGATCCGTCGGTATAAATTATATTAATACCGAACTCCAAGACCTTCACGACCAAAGAGCTAAGTACTTTGACTGAATTATAAAATTTTTCTAAATTTGAAATTTGCAAAATTAAGAAGTGAATTAATTTAAAATTGGAAATTGAAAATTTGAAATTAACAATCAAATTCTGTTGAGAGTGAGGGACTATAATATATATATATGATTTGTAAAGGAGTAATTTATTAAAGTCGAACGTAAAATTTTATTGAAATTCTAAGGATTGTAGTAAAAATTAAGAGCTGCAGGGTGCTGCACCATATCCTGTAGGAACTTGTGAAAAATTCCTGTTGAGAACTGTTTAGTTTTTGTTTGAGAATTAATTTGTAAGAAGTTTATTATTATATTATTTTATTAGTTTTGAGAAGAAGCCTATTTAATTTATTTTCATTCAGATTTATTTTAAGATTATTATTTTATTTTTTTATATTTTATACTCACGTATTTAGAGGACAGTGAGCCAATATTAAATCCGAAAGTGCCTTGCCTAAGGAAGTAGTAATTTTAACCTATTGTTCAAAACATTGTTTTGGTGGAATACAAGGTTAATAATTGACATTTGAATTGATTTAATAAACCTGAATATTTCTAAAAGGGTGCAGTTTTAATTTCCACCAGTATCTACTTAAATCTTATGAGTTCGAGACTATTTAGGGTCATCATAATAAAAACAAAAAATTTTGTATATTAACATTCAGTATAGCTATATTCGTCATATATACAATTAGCTACCACGAGGATTCGGCTAACCTGTTTATGAGGAAAGCGGAATTTAAATTTGCGTATGCCCATCTATTTGATCGATATGGTATGAATAAGTTAAATTTGAGACAGTTTCGTTTAAGTCACCATACAGCCCTGAAAATCAAAATATAATAATTGATCCATTAGCTTTCGCTCTCCGGGTCAGTTATCCGCTATGGGATTAAAGTGAAGCCTCCCACCGATTCAAAAGTCTGATGTGCGGTTAACCTCGTATGCATATATTGTATATTAAAATCCATATTATGAATTATACATATACGACACATAGTGTAGATATATATTGTATTATAGTGAAAATACCTGATTAATATTTTATGAAACTGATTACTCTAGATTTTATAAAGTAATGTATAAGCTTAGATTGGTGGTAAAGGCGCCAATTTACCTAGTTAGAAATTCATACAATAGATATTCTAAGTTTATAATGAATTTAGTAATATGTAAAAAATGGGTCTTTGTGTTTTATTAGGCTTAATCGGCCAATATCCATTTAAATTATCATTGATATCCAAAAGTATTGATATTATGGTTGAAGTAAAATTTAATTAGAATATTATTATATTTACAACATTAAACTGTTATTGTAAAAAGTCTAATTATAATCAACGCATTTTAATATAATAAAGTATATATGGAATATATGAAAAAGCACATATAAAAGAATGATTATACTTTTAAAGTAAATACAATACATTTAAATGTATATGTTTAAATTAAGTTTTATTAATTCCTACATTCAAAATGTTTCCTCTACTTTATATTTTTTCTTGGTTCAGGATATTATTGTGGAACATATAAAAACATATTAATATTTATAGGTAATACCGTCTTATGTATTTATTTATATACCCTAATGTCCTTATAAATATAAAATATATGGTGGTAGTATGTAAATTCTTTGTACACTTATAATTAATTGACATCATGATAGAGGTGAATCTGTAACAATATATACAACGGCAAATAATACTAACCCTTATACAACCTTTTGTTAAATATCTTAGTTCAATATTTATTTAAAAAAACAGAAAGGTATAGTTTTATATAATTGTAAATAGAATTTAATAATATTTGTTTAAAACTAAATTTTTTTTTAGCACTATCACTTGGTAAAACTTTGTCGTCAGTCGTGACAGATAACTGGTTAAATATTATATTCATGTATATAATTTAGGGGTATGCCACACCTCGTGATGTATAAAAAAAGTTTCTCAGGTTGTATGGAAAATTTTAAAAATGCAGTCTATTTCTTTTTTGATAAGTAGATAAGCATTCTATGAATCATAAAACAATATTTTACAACCCCCGTCAGAGGAAAGAGAAACTCTATCATCACGGCCAAATTTCATGGTTGGAAATTCACCAATACCATCATTGAACACACTATTATTTATGTTGAAATAAAGTCTCATGAAAGATTGTGTTTTATAGTATATAGATTAAACATTTCTTAAGTTACGTGAAGGTTGGAAGGATACCATAAGGCAAAAGTGCACTGATATCAAATCTGGATGCATTACAAACTACGATACGACATTTAATTTTTAATGTACGAAGAAGCTACGTTTCATAATGTCACTTGCCAAAAGTTGATGTAACTGCATTCAACTGGTTTATAAGTTTATCAATCATCCATAGAGTTAGGCTAATTTTAATCTC
Organism: Homalodisca vitripennis; assembly: GCF_021130785.1. Lineage (NCBI taxonomy): Eukaryota > Metazoa > Arthropoda > Insecta > Hemiptera > Cicadellidae > Homalodisca > Homalodisca vitripennis. The sequence goes on along the minus strand of NC_060212.1, from coordinate 80,617,198 downwards.
TAGAAGAAATATACATTTGTTTTACACATCGAATTACCGAAAAAAGATAAAAACTTAAATCTTTCTGTAACACAACATATGTTTTATAAATATATGATAAAGGCAAAATGTTAAAACTACCTGATGAACTATAATTTTGTTTTATACTTCGTAGTGTCCCAAATCTATAACATTAGACATACGTGCCTTATGATCTCAACAAATACCACCTTATGGTTTAAGTACTAGTAGAAATTAAATTAAAACTCATTTATAAAATATAATATATTTATTTGCATTGTAAAACTCTAGAAAGATGTACTTCTTGAGTTAGAACTTGATAAGGGTTTCGTTGTATTTCTTCTGGGCCCAAAGGTTGAAGTCTAGTTCAAGGCCAAAGACTTCAGGTTCCTTATCGGTCTTGCTGATGACAACCTCTGCCTCAATCTTGGCGCTGACAGCGAGAGGAAGACTGTTCTTAATGGAACCGAAGGAAACCGTGCTTTCGCCGTATTGCTGAGCCTGCTTGTAACAACAAAATAAGGATTAAAATAAAAACATTGCATAAATTCAGTAGTAAAAGAAAGGTATTGCCATATAAATCACAAAGTTTTTCATTTATTAATATTTAAATATCAATATTGCCATCCTGATTAGTGCAAAGGAACCTCAGATGTTAGTGAGAATATGGCTTAATAACTCCATTACAAAATTATAATGATTTATCTGGTCAAGTATCAATTATCCCATTAATCCCAGTATCTATTTAATTATAAAACTACTATTGCAAAGGGATGCAATATGTAAAATAATAATATAAACTTATTGTTTGTTATTATTATGTTAAAATGGATTATCGTAAAAAAAACTTAAATACACTGTTTAGCTCATTTTATAAAATGTTTATAATTAGTTATTTATATGCAATTGAGTACAATAATGTACAATAATACATGTATTGGGATATAAATATGTTTATATTAGTATAAATGAAAACACAGCATTATATGTGACTGTATAAGATATATGATTCGTCCTCTAAAGTAATAAATTTTATTGGTGTTACTATGAGTAATTAAATAAAAGGCCATCGTAAATATTCTTATTACCGAAATATTTGTCTGTTTTAAGCCTTTATTTGAGTACTTTTAAAGAAAATACCGAATTACCCTCGTGTATGATAATTAGCTTCGAGTATGCAATATATTATTTGTCATATTGCCAAATTAGGATAATAATTTCAAATGTAATAATAGCTCGTACTTATATTCTTGCATTGTCTTTGAATGTAAATTATCGTGTTAAATTTATTATAGGCTTCATATGTAGGGTTAAGTTCTTAATTATTATAAATAAAATTAAAAGTAAACTTGCCTGAATGGATGTCATTTTGTTGTTGATCATATCGGTGATAGATCCAATATCGACATGCTTGGACTTAGGCTGGCCCGAGATGGTGGCGTCAAGCTCCAACTGGGCCACCTGAGTCTCCTCCTTGCCGGTGTAAGCTGCAGCGGTCACGGTGATGTATAGCAGTGGCTTCAGGTCATTGGTCTGTTTAACTGGAACTGCCTGGCCTTGCAACTGTGACACACAATTATGAAGTAATTTATAATAAGTATTGTTTTAATGCAAAACATGTGATATTTTGTTGTAAACCTTAGTTTATGAGCAATAAAACATGGTATGCATTAATTTGTATATGCAAACATTACCTGTCTCTTTCAGTACATATAAACATAATTATACCCACTTGCTACTGCTCTGTATAAAAAATTAAATCATTTACAATAACGTATTGCATAGATGAAATTAGAGTATATCGCTTTACCTTTGGAAACACATAACATATTAGGCTATATTATACAAGTATATTTAGAAGTTCCAGAACAATAGGTTAGGTAGCTTTTGACGTATAATCTATAGGTAGTGAATTCATTGTCTGTCAAGGCAACTACGTTGACAAAAATATTACATAGAGATTTTAAGTACGCTAGGAAACTAACATGGGACATAAAGCTATTAAAACATAAGTGCCGAAACAGTTAAGTACCAAGTGAAAAGAAACTCTTAATAGTATTTTTATTCTCCAAAAAATAATATTTAGTATAATTTTTAATAAAATAAATTCTTTATTCCTCTTCCAGATTAAATACTTAGTCAAAGCAATTTTAGAAATTACGTATGATTATAATAATAATAGGACAATTTTTTTAAATATAAGAGTCTGTATGTTATTGTGCATTTCATAACTTATTTTACAATTTAAATTAGGTTGTTAAAAATTGATTTGATCGTTTTTACTTACGAAGCAGGCGAGAGCAACGAAAAGAACAATCTTGAGAGCTTCCATTTTGATATGGAGTTTTTAGTAACCAAGTATTACTGATTTAACCAAATCGTGCCTCGTTTATATACTGCCAGTTACCTAACGCCACCTTCAGATTATAGCACTTCATCTGTCTTATCTGGTTTTAGTAATTACGCAATTGAAAATTTTCTCAGAACTAGAAGGATCTGATAATTGTAATTTATATTAATTAACAAGATATATATTCTATAAAAGATTTTGTACTTTTTCTTACATAAATTTACTGTTTGTTACTTGTGACAATATATAATAATTACACGAAAATAAAAGAAGTGTTACACACTTCTTAGCTCATTATATATATATATATATATATATATATATATATATATATATATATATATATATATAAAGTTCTATATATAATACGATTTAATTATTTTTTCTTTGGCCGTATCTGTCACATATGCGTTGAAATAACCAAACTACCATATGATCGGAAGACCAAATACCTGTCAAATGACTTTTATTTACATTAAATTTGTATAAATGGCAGTAGCCTTATTTAATTTCAATAAACATTGAATCGCAAAAAGTACTTGCTCCGCCGGGACTCGAACCAGGATATCTCACTTGCCGCGTGAATGTGCTACCATTACACCAAAGAGCCCATACATTTTACAATTCAATTATTTTGTATATGGCCGTTCTCTGTCACATATACGTTTAAATAACCAAACTAACATATGATCGAAAGACCAAATACCTGTTAAATAACTTTTATTTACATAAATTTGTATAAATGGCAATAGCCTTATTTAATTTCAATAAACATTGAAATTAAACATTTTATTCACATACAAATTTATATATATATATATATATATATATATATATATATATATATAATAATATATATATATATATAAACGAATCTTTAGTTTATTAACTAATAATGTTACCGTTTCAATTTGTATGGTTGAAGTGATACATTACAAGATCATTGTATTTTCTTCATACCGATGTATGCTTTTATTTTTGACTTAAAAAAAGTGTTTTAATCTTTTAATTTTGTACTAACAAATCCGATAATTAATGGTATTCCACTTCCACTTTAGACGGTTAATGTCATATTACATTAGTAATATTTAGGAATTTACAATAATAAGTACTTTAATTTTATATTTTCAATTATATTTTTAGAAGTAGGAAAGTTTTTCCTAGTAATCTACATTAAGAGGTGTAGTGAAATGATTTGGTTTTACACATGGGCAACTCAAACCTTTATTAGAAAAATCCATAGCGTGTGTCTTAAAAGTGCACCGACCCTCCACGTCTTTATTAACTTCCTTATAAATATAGTAATTTACTTTGGGGGATGATTATATGACTAAGTGAGGAGTTTTATCATGTATGAAATGTTTCGAACATCCTCCCCAAATGGGTGATTTTAAGGTAAGTTAAACATTTTAAATGCTTGAAAATGAAATCTAAATTTAAAGGTATTACAAAAAGAAGAAGAATGACATAACCTACAGGTATGTAATGTTAGCGTATAAAATCTTTTGGGTAATAAAATTTTGTAATTTGTTTATAAACCCCCATTGCTTATAAATAATTTTGTAACTAAATTAAATGGTAATAATCTTTAAATCCAACCTCAATTTCACTCAGATTAGATGCTCTAAATGGCTAACATGTACTTACTTGTTTAAAAAAGCCTTGACTGAAAACTGCGGCCTACATTTTGTAACATTTCATGTGTGATGAGGTAGCAGGTATTCGATCCTTGTCGTAAGATTTGGAGATAAACTTTAGTGTTATGATTTCCTCATCTTTAATGGCATGCTCATATTTTTAGTCCACTATGTAAAGTCATAGCCTCCAAATATTCTAGTATTATCACCATTTGAACAGAATTTTGACTCTGAGAATCTATAATAGTTTAAACCTGAACAGCATTGCTGATGTACTCTGGTACACATTGTTAAGTTCTTGATAATACCTAGGCATTTATAATATATTGCATTTAGTCAGGTATACAAAATAAAATTTATACAACCACATTCAGAAAGATATCAGCATAAATATATCTATACACTTTTTAAAAAAGAATTAAATACTACAACATAACAACTGCTTTATTATTCAATCAAACAATAACAGATTACTTTGCTATTAATAAACAACCAAAGTTATATTTTTATTTTCAAAAATGAGAAATGCAATGATAATACAATAATTTAATATTAACTGTATAATTTCCTTTACTTCACATACATGTATTAATTTTCAGATGATTGTAATATATCTGTGGATTTATTATATACTGATTATGTACACGCATATTAAATATATACAGTAACTTCTAAATAACATTTTAAGCAACATTTTAAGATATTGCTGAATACTTACAAAGGGCTTCTTAAAGTTTATATAACTATACAATATATGATTTATTGGGGTTTGTATTAACATTAATTTATATAAATTGCTTATTAAAGAAAAATTCAAAAGTGCTCGTATATTTTGTAAATTAATTTAAATGCTGTTACATACAAGTATAGAAATATTACACACCACGTGTATCTTAAGAGAATTTTCTGAGGTCGCATACTGACAAAAAATAATCATTCAGAAACAAAACTTGGATTATTCTTCAGCGATACCCTGCCAGATAACAATAACGCTCATGCAGCCCTACAAATATAATTCTTTCCTTAGGATTAACTGACGTTCCATGTAAAATTTATAATCACAGATCAAATCAAATCATTTTTATTTTGCCAGAACATTACAGATGAAATATTCCTCAATGTAAATATACTTATTTAAGTTAATCAGTACAATTGTTCTCCCTCCATATTTAGATAAATGTAATTAGGGTCAGTAATGTTGCGAAATTAAGCGGAAGACATACAGAGGAATACACAAACTTAATTTCTCAGCTTGTCAAGAAATAGGCTTCCCTAACGATCATTCTAATATCGAGATTTAAAATACATATTCTAATTACTCAATATTATGTTTTTAAACATCCTAAAAATAACTTTACTTTTGAAGAAAAGCTTACTGAATAAAATTCGTTTTATATAAACTATATTGCATTTTTTAACATCCATTTTTCGTTTCATTTCATAGGTCAAAGTAATTAGTTACGAATTTGATTTTATTGTAAATATTTTTACTTCTAATCGCCGGAGTGTTTGCTTTACTGTGGAATACACATTTATGTTATCTCCTGTAAGAGTTAAGATCTTCGACCAATTCGAATGTAAATTTCTGAGTAACGTTATGTTTAAGTTGGGACTTTTATAGAAAAGTATTTGAAAGAATATTTAATGAAATTAAAAGAACAAAATAAGATAAAGAAATCTTAGTTACTTTTATCAATATTTGATTAAGTTTTTACAATACATAGTCACTAATTACATTTGCTAGTAAAACAAATTATTGACTTTCAATTATGAGTTTTTAATTCAAAACTCTTAAAAGGATATTGCGCCAGGAATAGTGACACATACGTAATATCCACTTTTATATGAAAACCCCAATTTCGTTTCTTTAAACGTCATATCATTGTCTACAAATAAGCCTTTTCTTCCCAAGGTAATATTGAGAAACTATATATTTTCCAACATTATGTAAAATTTGTTCACCCACTAATATTATCTTGCATTCTGAGATAAGCAAGACAAATGGGGTAGTCTCACCGAAGTATGTTCTTAGTAGTTAAATTATGCAAAAAAATTATACCATGAAAATGTTTCATTACATAAACTTATCGCTTACTACTGCAAAGTATAAGAGGTTTATCTTTCGAGATTAAAAATGTCATCCTTCCGTCACTGTTCAAGTGTTTATTTAAAAAGAAATTCTGAAGGTCCTTTAATACTTTTACTAGACTTTACGACATAATCAGTTATCGGAGTGATACGTATATGAAGTACCACTTCTGTGCAATATATAATGCCTCGGTATGGTCTGAATCTTCAGTAATACAATCATTTGTATAACACTTCATCTGTTTAAGATGGCCTTCTACAAGTTCGCTCTTTTGCTTGCTTTCGCCTGCCTTGTAAGTATTACAAAAATGCATAGTTATTATTTATTCGATAAGTAGTGTACATATAATTCTAGACTTTATTTAATTTAGTTTTTCTATTATACTTATTGTTAATTTGCTTGGTAAACTGTGTATTCTACAATAATGTTCTTTAACACACTTTATTGTGTGTAAATTATTTCTGCTATATTATAAGAGCAAATAGTATAACATGTATTATGTAATCATTAAACGATATAGTTTATGACACATTAGCTATTACCAGCAGCTTTGCACATGGTTGTCTAATTCGTAGTACATTTACAACAAGGTAAAAGTATTACTGATATTATATAATGGAGTGCTTTATATTTTTCAAACGTTTTATACATTATTCACAAAATCAAAGTACGTTTAATACTATGTAAATGCTATTATGATATGATATGATGGAGTCCTATGAAATATGTAAGTGTATGAGCATTTCTGGTTCAAACTATTATAAGCCTTTCGTAATGGCTGAGTCCGATTTGTAACTCTGCTAGAGAAAATGTAAATAGATAGGTTTCAGAAACCTCCTTCCTTCAAAAACATCCTTCCTACATGAAAAACTAGTTGTTTTGATATAATTCTAAATATATAAATAAATCTAAAACAATTTGTTTATATGGAGTAAAGTTACAATTTTAGTGTAAATAATTACGAGTACATTACAATCCTTTTACTATAAGGAAATATTATAAATATTTAAGAAGAAAAATATTGATTTTACCATTTAAAATTTATTTCAGGCGCAATGCACACCTTTCAACTCTGCTGCCGTCAACGACTGGCAACAAGTACTGAAAGTGTCTCTGAACGTCTCGGCGGCGGATGGCGACAAAAACCCCTTGGTCGAGGGCTACGTCACCTTGATTGTGTATGGCGACTTTAACAAGAGCTCTGACAGCGAAATGGTCTCCCAACTTGTCCAGGAGAAACTTGCCTCCCTGCAGGTTAGGTTCAGCCAGTGTTAGCTTAATTTCAGCTTTTTACCGAACAACCAGTATTCTTAAAATCTAGAGAAAATAAATGTCATGCTTGAATATATTTTGAAACTAAAAGGTAGGCTGAAATATATCAAAATAACAATACTACAGGGACATAAATATTTATGATTATTAGTTATTGGCATCTGAATGAATAAAAGGTTTTAAATAACCAAATTTTTTTTGTTTCTTCATATCTTCCAGTAACTAGTACATTATAATTTTCAACCCTTGACTACTACTGAATAATTTGAACACTTTACTTCATAACTTGATTTAGTTATTAAATTAAACTTGTATTTTCCAGTACAAGCCTGACAACGAGGTGTCCGAGAACTTCGAAGATGGTGACTCACTTCCTCTGCTGTTCTCTGTGGAGCTGAAAGCTAAGATTGACATCTCTGTCCCAGTCGAAAAGAGTATCGCCATAGTATTGGATGTCCAGGTCTACGCCAAGAAGAAGGACCACCACCAGGCTCTGGAAATGGTTAAGAACATCAAGCCGTCTTTTTAATCAGTATAAAGTACATTTGGTTGTTTTATACTGTAAAGAATAAATAAAGAACCATATGAACTAACACTAGTTTTTTATTTAGTATACACATTCGTACTCGTATTTTCAAAGGTTTTAATTTTTCTTTATTTATATACAACATTTATAACAATACCCTGTTTTTGATGTTATTTCTTACTGTGTATTACTATATAAAATAATATTTATACAGTTGTTATAAAAATAGATATACTTTAAAAAGTGAAAAACGTAGGAAAATGGCTGCATGTATAAATTTAAAACTCGAGCAGAAATGCTATCAAAGTTCTTCCCCCATAATTAATAAACTTGTGTTATAGTTCAGGGAGTTGTTAACGTTTACCACGTATAATTTTCAATGTCATAGTTTAAAATTCTATTTATAAGTTTTGTTTTTGAATCTTCCTGTATTTATAAGGAACAATTGTTATAAAGATTGTACTAATAATTGTACTTATTAATTTGACCTAACAGATTGGTTGTACAAACTTTTTCTCAAAGTTTATATGTTTATTTTTTATTTTTAATAGTTTTGTGGAATTTCTTGTTCTAAAATAAATGTAGCAACTAATAACATCAAGTATTATTTATTTAAATAACATAATGTTAATTATGGAACGTTAAATCAATAAGACGTGCAAATATCTGGCTGGTAGGAATTTATGGCATTTGCTGTAGCAATACCATAGTAGGTCATTTTATATACACAATTTAGATACGAAATATATACTATCTTCTAACTATTTATAATACAGTTTTGACTCGTATTTATAAAACCTTTGAGCAATGTGTTGAAATATTTACTCATGAACACAACCCCAGATATGGTTGCAACGTTCGTGTTCAAACACATTTGTTAGCGGAATCAATCACAATCTCAAATCCGTTTTATGTTGTTAACGCGTTATGCCGAAATATCCGCAAACATTTTAAAAAAATCTTTCAATTGCTATCAATTAAAGGTGAAATGAGTGGAGTGAGTTCGTTCGAAGTTTAATTTTTTAAGGTGTCTAAATTAAGTTTTGCATACCATCGGAAGCCAAAATTATTATCACAGCAAACCATAAACGAACGGTGACCTGACACAGTGACGAAGCTTCCACTTGCTATCACCCATTCCTTCTCCAGGTCAATTGCTTGTTAGGGTGTTAAGATCTATATCTAGACTAGTCACTAGATTTTAAACAGTTAAATTAATATTGCTAGCAACAAGCATATATCTTTCTCTTTAATGTAGTTCTTTTCTTTTGTTTAAAAAATTATCTCTTAAATTTTCGCTATTGTAATAATTTGATCTTTTTAAATTATTGCTGCAACAGAGTTACCTCAATAATTTGCGTTTTCAAATATTTATCAGGGATTTCAGATTAGAAGTCACTAAATATATTTTTGGGTGTTAATTAGGCAGATATCGATATAACTCATGCTTCATCACAGTCATTCACCCATGTAGGCATATTCATGAAGTTAAGAAATGTGTACTTAGTTATGTTTTGTAAAGCATTTTTAATTTCAAGCCATTTTGTTTTCATCCTACTATGATTCTTAATGTAATTATTTATTTTACATGTTTATAACTTGCCAAAAAATCTTGTAATTTGTATTATCTCTATTGCACTGTAATACATTCTTTTATTCATAACAAAAGTCTAGTGGATCGAATGATAGGCTTCGCTAAAACTCAGTCAATGATTCTTAATCGAGACGTGTGTATATTCGATTTTACTTATTGTATATTATATGGGAGTGGTAATATTTGTGAGAAAAACATTTTAACTTCTAAGAGATGAAAAGGATAACATTTAGACTTTGGGGACCTTTAGTTATGAATAGAAACAGGAAATTATGATATTCTCGCAAGCGAAATATGTTTAGTATCTAACTTATAGACCTACTGGAAGGTGATATAACTAAGTCAAAGCAGTATATTTCAATAGATCCTTATGGAAAAGAAGAAAATGTCAACGTTTTTCATTAACAAGCATTAATGTTCAACAGTGTACCTCTACGAGTAAAATCGTTAAACATTTCGCGTATTCTTCTTTAATTTTACACGTTAGTTTTCTCGCTTATAACTGGTAACGTTTAAAAGTTTATTTCGATCAGAAAAACTACAGTACTGTCGATATGCTGCCGGGTGCAATATATATTCTAGTGTTATTATACTTAAAATTTACAATGATTGCATCACATTTTACTTACAGCTTTATATTCCCTGCTAATTGGGACACATCCGGTACCATCAATAACAACTTGTTAAAAAAATCTCAATACTCGTATATTACGGTTTAATATCGTCATGCCTGATTACTCTGTTAATATCTACCAACCGAAATGAACAAATATATGGCATTAAACGGATATTTTACATCACAAAGTAAAACAACAAAATATTTTTATTCAACAAAATTAAGTATTTACAAATAAACAATATAAGAATTAGTATTAATACATATTACTTTAGATGAACATAAACTATATACACGTATTTAACATAATATAATAATATTATGTTAAACTGCGTTAAAAATTCACAGTACTTCCAAAATTTTCTGCTGAGTTTAAACTCAGCAGAAAATTGAGTAAAATTTGTTAAGTTTACCTAACAAATTTTCGAACCTCCAACATTTTCTAACTGATAAAGATTTTGAAGTGCTGTTTGCAGGATAATTCATGGCTTGAATAGCCCATTAAAGTGGTGTGCTTACATTAAATATTTCCTAATGACTCTTCATGGCCCATTCCCATAGGATAATGACAGGAAACTGAGTACATGTTAAGGTAGGTGGTTATGCACAGTAATCGTGTAAAATATTTTAGTTTCATCTCACATGGTTACATTAAAATTAAGCTACTCTAGAACTTGTAAATAAGATTAGTACTTTCAAGATCCGCCTTTTTAGGATCAATCAGGCGCGCGCACTTACAAACAAACATAATTTACTATGTTAACGTAAAGCAAAATGTTAATAAACAGCTGTATTAATCAATCAATGTATAGAAACCTATATTAATTTTAATGCACATTTAGCCCTCAATATTACCTTAAACACATTTGAAACTAAATTATTATGAATTTAATAAAGTTGAAAGGCAGTTCTACAGTCCAAATGATGGAGCAGTATGGGCTTTGTCCTTCATTGAAAAAATCTAAGACCTGTTATATGTATAGACTTAAATAAAATAATAAAAAATAACTTTTTTCAAAGCGATTTTGAAGTGCAATGGTAACACATTTATAACTACTAGAAATGAAAATCGTAATAAACATGAATATGTACTTTATGATAAAATAATTAAAATGTAGTATAAGAAAACGAAGCTCATATTATATACTCATTGAGTTTTGAGAAACGTATACAGCCTGCTCTTCAGTACTTAAATTGGGAAATAAAAATGGACCGGATTTGAAAAGTTATAAAATGTTGTAAGTACCTATTTCGTTTACGCATAACGTCTTGTGAATGTGCTGTTACGCATTGGTCGTGGTAAAGATTTATTCCACTATGCGTTCCTCTTGTTATTTGGTTCGAAAATGCGTTTCGTTTTATCAAGGGTAAACGATGTTTTTTCTGATGTAACATTCGAACGTTTATCCTTGCATTTGAAACACTTCAAACGGAACAGTAAAATGAATGAAAAAGATATATTAATTATTGACATCAGATTATTAATTATTATTCATATAATTATTAACAAAATTATATATAATATTAACTTTGCAGGATATGTTCAGAGCCACTGTAACAATTGTTGTTTATATATATATATATATATATATATATATATATATATATATATATATATATATCGTATTATCTTGAACAGGACAATGCAATTGTTACAGTGGCTCTGAACATATCCTGCAAAGTTAATATTATATATAATTTTATTAATAATTATATGAATAATCTTCAAAAATGAATGTTGAGCCAAACGTATGCATATATTTATTGTTTTGTGGCTACTATACATACTTTCTTAGTCAGTCAAATGCTTAGACTGTAAGTTGATTAAAATGGCTGGAAGAAGACGTCTTTTTACTTAAGTAAACTTTCGATATTGACGTATATTTTATGTCAAGGGGGCAAGGACCTGAAATAATTGATATAGGAAGAAGATTGCAATGGCATAATATAATTAAACTTGTGACTAAAGTAGTTTTGTTATACAGATTTTTAAAATCATGTTTGATCGTGGAAACAAGACAAATTGTACGATAAAATGCAAAGCATTAGTTAGCTGTTAATTCCAACATAATATGCAACTTGACATGCTAAATCTAAAATAAGAGAAAGTGAAACATTAGTTATATTGACGTCCAACTAAAAATTATCATAGGATTCCCATCATAATAAACTATAAAAGCTCTCACTAAGATTATTACGAACTTTGTATTTTTCTAGTTTAGCCTAACCAGCTCAAGTTTCATAGACATTTTTGGAGCTGTTCATTCAGATATTATGTTACTGGTGTAGAAATTTTTTTTCCATTGGTACCGTATTTATAAAGCTGTTTCACCCCCCCCCCCCCCACCACTTTATATCCGAAAGTTTTCACTCATTATAGTACTATATAACTATTACAATAATAAAATACCCATGACTACACATACATCAGAAGTTTGGTATATTTTCTATTAGTTATCACTTATTTTCAGCAGGGTTCAGTTTACAATTTATAAAGGATATGGCTATGAGGAGCTCTATGTTATTAAAATGTGCAAAGCCCCAGGTAACTGCTAGTCATATTTAAATTAATATCGCAATTCAAAGATTTGTTTAAAAATTAAAAATTTCTTCAATTTTACATCCTTGTAAGGTGAAGACTATGTAATTTAATTCTTTAATTTTTTACGACATGTCATGGGATTTGGTTTACATAATACATTTTACTACGATTATAAATTTTTTTTATTTTAACTATTTATTTTGCGTCATAACAACATGGACAGCAAGCTATTGAAAATTGCATAACAGAATATTTGTTATAACACATCGGCTACAAGAATACCGCGCTTTTTCAAAGTGTTTCTATTACTTTTATATATTACCCATTGTGTAAAATAATATTTGTATGATATATTTTAAGTATTAATATAAATTTAACGGAGCAACCGAATACAGGTGTTTTAAATGTATTAACCTGTGTTTCCCCATACCTCAATATTCAAGATCAATATTCTTCTGCTAGGCATGAGCAAGAATGTTTTGAAAGCTTCGGGCGATTGATAAAGTGATATCTGTTCCTTTATTCGTTTAATGTTAAGGTCTTATCTCGATACTTGAAAGGTGTGAGAAGCGAAGTTTATTTCTTGCCCTAGGCCAGACAGAGTTTCTTAACGTAGTTTAAGTTTTAGAGCAAGTGGATTCTACATTCATAAAAGACATTATAAGCTTGCTTTTTGTTTGTTATCATTAACTTGTTACTTTATTTTAGTATTACGTCCATGGTAAATTTATCCAAGCTGAAAACTCCGAGTGACTCTTTAATTATTATTACAAGAATTAATAAAATTACGAATTTATAAAATATGCAAGCCTAATATTGTAAAGTACAGAAATCTGCCTTAAAAATCCACCTGGTATAATAAGTAAGCCTGGAAATATATTGCAGCAAATTTACTGTTTCTTCTAAGGGCTTATCAGTTACACTAAGGTACGTATTATAGGTCACTGAGCGATGACACTATATTGAATTTATAAAAACAAATCTATTTTTCATACGCTTTTTTGATATATTCAAATCTAAAACCAAAGTACGGTTATGTTTAATAGTGACTGATATGTTATTGATATTTTTAATAATAAGTTCAATAAACTTTAAATACACTCTATGTTATTAGGCATAAAGCAAAGCAAACTATATTAAATTATTAGTTTTTTTTTTAATCTGGTTATTCTCTTCTTCTCCGTTTAGCTTAAATAAAGTTTTATATAGATATGTTTGTATACTATGTAGTTTTAAGTAGTAGAATATTGTTATCTGATCTTGTTTTAGTAAAGTAGCATAAAAACTGGTAAAAAGGTACTTTCTGTGTTAAATGATAAGCTGACGGCATATTTTGGCCATAGTCGCAAAGTTTTTGTTTGTTTTTATTTTATCAGGAAGTCTTTACGCGGACTCCAGATGCTGTACGCAGACCTTTTATTTAATAAAACACATTTTATTCTTCTCTTCTTCTTCATTAGATTGAATCCTTAGCATCCTATTGCAATTTAACTTAATATTATATCAATTACATGTTTGTCTTTTAACATAAAAAAATTTAACGTTGATACGGTTTAACTCTATAATGTATTTTATTTCACGTCCAAGTTAAGTTTTAAATTTTTATGTTTAACGAAATAATTAAGTTATACAGTAATCCTTACCTTCAAGTTATAAACAAATCATAAATGCGTTTTCAACATTGTTTAAATCAAAACTATGCTATCTGTAAAATAAATGTTTAATTCCGAGTACAGGACGTAAGTGACACTCATTGGAACTTTATCCGGTTATCGTTTGTATCCAACTCACAAAGCATTTCTCAACATAAAGTGTCCTCTCTACGGTGACCTGGTACTCTGAAACCCTTTTGGTTTGTACACATTTGTAAACGGTTTTAAGGGTTGGTTTGTTAACGTTTGTGCCATATAGAAAATAATTATCGTTATTAAACATTAAACATATTAAATATAAATATACATGAATAGAGGCCTAGTGAACGGCCATATACACACTTTCTTTCTATGCATCTTATGTTTTCGTACTGGTTTATAAAACAAAAGAATGTGATATGAAATTATTGTGATATTTATCACCTTACATACGGTTTACAAGAGTCACTTGCCCAACTTTATTCTCTTATCCCACATTCAAATGTGGGTTTGCTTGCTGTTTTTTTCTCAGATAATGTAGGTTACCATAAAATATCACTGACAATAAAAGAATCACGTATGGGATTATTAACAATTTGATTGGTGCATTTGGTTATTATTAGTTAGTTAATGGGCATAATACAAATTTAGTATAACAGTTTAAACTACAGTTTAACAAATAACTAATCACATTAACTTTACTAAAGAACGTAGTTCCAGACAAATTAAAATATTAAAGCAAGATATTAAAATTAAACCTTCAATGCGTTGATAAAACTCTCGTCAATAAGTAGGAGTGGTGAAGCGGGGTGGCGGGTAACGGGGTGCGGTGGCAGGGTATGTCGGCGCCCGGCCGAATCCATTTAGGTGTCCGCTAAAAATGAGTACGTCTCTGCACACACAATATGTGTACAGACACTAATCATTTTAACAATAATTAGAGTTTCTGCTTTACACGTGTTCATTAATGATTTCTCTCTAAAGCGAGATATTATCTCATATGTATTTTTTATAACCAACAGAAAACAGAAAGAACAATTGGTAAGTCATTTGAAAGAATTTTCCAACAAAACGGCATGTAAGAATTTTATCATTGTTACAAGCATATCTTGTACTGAATTGGGCTCCGAGATCCAAACCGTTGCCTTAATAGCAACAAGACTTTATTTTGGCCAAATAAACGATTGATAAATGTAATTCAAATTTTGTCTATTTTACTTTATATTGAGATTACATATGATTATATGGTAAAATTATTAGTCATAAACTATTAAACAGCAACTTATATATGTGATAGTTTAGTATAAGAAAGTAGGTTCATGGTTATGTTAAAACCTTTACAGTTTTTCAATGTTGCGTGTACAGTAATGTCTTTAAAATTAAAAGAAATAAACTTAAGGACAATTTAAGTGTATGCCTGCTATTCCTAGTTTCTTTATAAAAGAAATATAACGATATTATTTTTGAAAGGAACTGACGCTTTATATTTCAATATATTGAATACATACAGCATTGTATCATTTAGTAGAAACTTTTTAGTACAAGCATAAGTATTGTATTAAATTCCTTAGCTTTTACAATGGATAACAGAAGCATAAGAATTGTGTAAACAGGTTTTAAATATTCTGTTCTGACAAACTTCACTCTGAGTTAGTTGAATATTTGACGTAGGCTTGTGCTAAGTTATGCTTTGTTTTCTAAAATCAGTTATTGATTAACATTTTTATCTCTATAGTATTACAACCATGTAAATTCAATAGGGCTTTCAAGTAAATATTTAGTTGGAAAAAACACAATAACCTTAAAAGGTAAGCTTTCTATAGAATCACCTAACAAGACAACGTGGAAGAGCACAGTAAAAGCAGTATTCACTCTTTAACTCTGCCACAACACTGACTCCCAGCACTTCTACATTTCCCGGGCCATTAGCTTTATGTGGAGCCAAAATATTGCAGAAGTATCAAATCGTCTGTTGAATAAGATTTTCCCATCTCAACTTCTATTTCTTTATAAAACCGTTCCATCCTGAATCTGTTAATTATTTCACAAACATTTACTTTTTAAGTACGTTCTTTAGATAAAAAATAAGGGTTTAACGTTTGTGTTTGATTTTGACTGTATTTTTTTTACTTTTTGACACACAGGTATAGAACATAATGCTTATTGTAACTTAATACTTAATATTGTCACTTACGGTGACGTCATAAAAATGTGACGTGTAAGTGTTAATGCGAAATTACAAAGCCGAAGTTAATTTTTATAACATCGTCTGTATAAACGAATAAATAATAAAAAAATAATGTTTAATTTAAACCAGTGGAACACTGATAACAAGAACAATAAATTATATGATATTTTAACTTGTAGTTTTGTAATGTTGGTTATGTATTAATTTGTAAATTTAAGGCATTATATCTCATATATTTGGACTAATCTTAATTTTTTCATTTATATTTCTTTTCCAAAATTACGTTAATTATAACAAGTAAAAAAAGACATTCTTGTTTTAGTAAGTTTTGCTTTTATTGTTTACTTCTTCGAATGAACTGATAAAAGCTGCAAATGCTAGGTTTCATGTAGAATAAATTTTATTATATATATATATATATATATATATATATATAAAATATGAATGTAATATGTTATACTGTTATCGCGTTCTAAACTATTTACCAATTTGTATGCTCTTAGTTTTAGTATAGTTTGTTCAAATTCGACCTTTTACGTTACAGACAGACTATAAAGTGAACTTACAAAATGTGTTAATAATAATGTACGATATTCGTGTCCGCTCCATTCTATTTTCTTCTTAATCTAATTCAAAGATCCATGATAAATTTATACATAATTTGTATATACCAATACTATTTCGTTTTTTACAAGAACAAACTTGCAGAATAAGGTAAAAGTTTCTGATTATGAAGAATCTGCTTGAAAAATATTGAACAGGAACTCTTGGCGTTTTGAGCTCTTAGACACCTAGGCTACAAAAGAGCTCACTCTGGTTACTCAACACTAGTGAAGTCTAGATGAATGGGTATTCTCATTGATTAATTAGTGTCAGAACTAGTCGCTGTACTCAGCAGAAGACGAAAATGGGATTAATGCAGTATTTGCATTGGTACTTCTAATTGTGGAAACAGAAAACCTAAATGTTCTAAAATATTTGATGAGTACAATTTAGGAACCCAAATCAAAGCATCTGAAATTACCACCTGTTTAAATTGACCACAGTCGTTTGAAGACCGTATTTCATTTCAGAAAAGCAACTAAGACTAGTTTACTGAAACATTAAAGTCAATCAAAGCCATTTGGTTATCTCAATGTGTAAAAGTGATTCACAAAAAAGAAAAAAACCTAAATAGGTTAAAATTATAATCATATAGTTTCTCACCTGTTACATAAACAACGTCAACCTCTGTCGTAGTAATGATTGATGAAAAATTAACCTGGGAAAATCTTATTTTACTATGTCAGTGTGAAACCTAAATGATACAATCATCACAGCATCCATTGTATTAAACATTTTGCAGTAAAATAGTCTAGAGATACCTCGGGTAACGGCTTTGACTCCAGTTGGATCAGAAAAAGATCTTGATGGTTGGAAATTGAGGAAGTTACTTGTTACTGCGTGTTATTTCTTTACAGGACTTAAGTATTCAAAAGAAAGGGTACATTGGCTTACATAAGATAAACTATATCAACAGCTTACACATTACAGAGAGTAAATTCTTATCTTCACATCACAAATCTATAAACTTCATATTCTTATTTAAAGTGTATAGTAGCAAATTCTGGTAACAAATACATACACAAACGTTATAATCATAGAAAAAAAACATTGTTATACCACACGGGAGATAATAATAATAGACTATATGGGTTTTAAATACTGAGTGTGTTGACTCAGATTTATCACGGTAAAACGCCGTGTAATTAGATTTATAAAAAATAAAATAAAAAAATATACAATGTAAACTTTCTGCCGTATATATTTATGCTATTTAAACCTCTATAACAGAATCTTTGTATTCGGTATTACCGAAATAAATATTCATAAATCTGATGACAGCAGTGAATTGAGCTAACTTTTGCATTCCATTTATATGATCCTACTGCACTTAGCGTGGGCGAGATTATGGTATAAATGTCTAGTTTTTGGTTAATATTTCGGGTATATAGCTCTGTACTCAAAACGTTAAACGATTTTATGCTCTACATGTCTCTTATAATGCTGTTTTTCTAGATGTACATTAATTCTCTCTATAAATCTTTATAGAATGACATTGTTTTCTATTACAACCACTACATTGTAATTTTGGAAGTTAATTTTGTTAAATAGGATGATACTAAATAAAAATATACCTTTAAACATAAACAGATATGAACGGTATCCGTATGTATTTATATGAATAATCAATTTCAATGGAAAAGTATCGAATAAGTATTGTTATACGTAAAGGATTTGGATGACATAAAATAGTTGATACCATTTTTACCAGCATCTCGGTGTCCCCCGTCTACTGTCAAGTTCCGGCAAATAGAAACTTCCGAAATTTTAATTCAATTGACACCTAGTACATTTTGACTTCTAGCATATTCATTGTATTGGCCTGATAAATAAATAAATAACGACTTTATTTGAAGCGATTTTCAACATTTCATTGTTGTTTTTCAAAATAACTCGTCATACATTTTCAATCAAGGCACATACAAATATATCTATCATCATCCGAGAAATACAAAATTATACTAATCAAACCGATAATACATTACATTAAACAGCTATTTAGGGGTGAAACACTCCGCCTCCAATGCCAGTCTGTGATTCTTTTAAACGAGGAATATTCATAAGCGTTTAGACTGTGAGGGACGCTGTTGTATATCTGGGGGCCAAAGTATCTAAATCCATTCCTGCCCATCTCTAGCCGGACCCTGGACACCTCCAGCATGGTGTCTTACGAAATGTGACAGTCCCTAATCTCAGCCTGGGTTTGTAGCATTCCCCTGAGGTAAGAGGTTTTTCCCGTCAGCAAAATCTTGTGAACAAGTCACCTGAAGTTTGAAAATGCACTTTATCGGAAGGATCCTTGCTGTACGGCGATACTGGCTAACGTGATAAATTTTCTCAGTCCGTACACAAATCTTACAACACAGTTCTGTAACCTATCAATCAGGACCGTACCCTCTAGGGGCAATCTTCCCCAAAATACAGGAAGAGCATAAACAATAACTGGGAAAACCACAGCTTTGACAATCTTAATTTTCACTTCCTCCTGGAGTAACCCCTTAAACCTAAACAATACTCTTAACCTATTAATTACACCACGATTGATATTTGGAACATGGTTCAAGAAGGTTAACTGCTTGTCAAAAGTAACGCCAAGGACATTTTCTGTGTCCGAAACCTGCAAAGGGTCCATTACTAAGAAAGACTACATTTGAAGAGGGGTAAAAATTAACAAGTGAACACTTTTTGGATTCAACTGATGCCCGTAATCGTCAGCCTAGAGTGATCTTATACGTGTCAACCACACCAACAGTCATGTTGCTCAGGGAATTCCTAACGATGATATGATCAATCAAGGCTGCGGTATTGTCTGTTTCGCGGGTTGGCTCATTGGCTCATTGACGATCTGAGGAAGGTTCCTCGATGCCAAGAGATTCCTGAAATACTTGAACTCCGGCTTATTGTTCCCAAGAAGATCAACATTAAAGTTGCCCATCAAAATCACCTCATTAACTTGAGAGAGCATGTCAATGAAGAGGACGTGGAACAGAGAAGTAAAGCATGAGTAAGAGTTATTCGAAGGCTTGTAGATCACACAGGCACACAAGCGTAATCCCTGAACTGTTCCCAACACGCATATGTATTCCAGGCGGCCATCAATATGATCAAGATAGATCCGCTTCATATCAAATCTTTCCCTGAAGTAGACGGGGACACCGCCGCCATTTGAAGGCAAGCCAGGGCCGCACGTCCTATCAAAAAGCCAAAATTAATAGCCCTTTAAACTGTAACAATCCGAAGACATATCAGGAGTAAGCCACGTTTCTGAGATACCCAGGAAATCAAAGTCGAAATCCTCAAATATAGAGCAGAGCTCACTGAACCCCGTGTTAATGAAACGAATATTCACATGGGCTAATCTGCAGAGAGATGGCGGCCTATGACTGCGTTTCCCGACAAAGTGGGAGATAGAGGTGGTTGTACAGAGCTGGCCACTGAGGGCAAAACATTCAAAGAGGGGTGACCGTCTAAGGCTGCGGTCTCCGAAGAAGTAGGCCCTAGAGTAAGAGGTACAGAGCTAACCACTGAAGGCACTATTTCCACTCCCCCCTGAATATGTGAGGAAATAAACTTGCCGAGAAGATGGTTCCCCGTTCTGTTAAGATGACAACTATCACGAGCCAAGTGATGTCTTTTTATTGAGTCATTAACGTCAACAAAAACCACACCGAAGTTATTGATCTAATTGCTCGTTAAAAGGATAACTGTATGAGTTGATATCCCCTCGCTTCAGGACTCCACTCAAGATGATCTTAGATTTAGGGAACTAACCCTTAGCAACACTTAGCAGATCAGCCATGCTGCGGAGAGCAGCCTTCTTTCCTCAGCCACCATTATATCCAGCACCCCTATTGTACCCATTTACCAAATTATTTGTCCCAGCATGAATGAAGATGTATTAGGTGGGAAGCCACATACCCCAAAAGCTTTTGCTTAAAATGTACTATTTTTGCCACGGGACAGACATCAACGATTGCCCCATTCTCAGCACAAGGGGTACCCGCGTACCTCAACAAACAGTCCCCAATCAATCACACCCCCGCGGATGATAGACACCCAATTGAGTATGAATCAAAGCCGGCCTCTCCAGAAGTACAACAGACCCCAAGTCTATCGATGCTACCAATGTAGTTTTTTACTCTGGTGGCCCACTGACTGCTAATTCCCAGCATAATTCAGCATTTGCCTTCTGACAACTCATATCCCCTGGGAGTCTTGGTCTTAAGTTGAAGATAGGGGCCAACTCATCACTCACAGTTTTCCTAGATTTCTTCTTTCTTCTTAGTGTTTTTTTAAACTAATTATCTTAAAATAAATTTATGTAAGCAAAACAATATTTTTCATTTGTCATTTGCTGTCATGTTTTTATTTCAATAAAGGTCCAATTTTACAGTAAACAGTTCCATATCGTGTAAGAAAGTTTGATTAAATAGAAATTTAAGGAGAAAGAATATATTTTACTGTTGCTGACGGTTACGATGTAATAAGTAAGTAATAATCGGATTTTTTTATGCAACTTTTACATAGTATTACAAAATCTAATATTTACACACTATTTGTATAACAATATTAAATAACTTCATAAAGAACTGATCTGCTAAGTGTTGCTAAGGGTTAGTTCCCTAAATCTAAGATCATCTTGAGTGGAGTCCTGAAGCGAGGGGATATCAGCAAACTCATACAGTTATCTTTTTAACTAGCAATTAGATCTCATGTGCAATAACTTCGGTGTGGTTTATGTTGACGCCAATGACTCAATAAAAAGACATCACTTGTCTCGTGATAGTCGTTATCTTAACAGAACGGGGAACCATCTTCTCGGCAAGTTTATTTCCTCACATATTCAGGGGGGAGTGGATATAGTGCCTTCAGTGGTTAGCTCTGTACCTCTTCCTCTAGGGCCTACTTCTTCGGAGACCGCAGCCTTAGACGGTCACCCCTCTTTGAATGTTTTGCCCTCAGTGGCCAGCTCTGTACAACCACCTCTATCTCCCACTTTGTCGGGAAACGCAGTCATAGGCCGCCATCTCTCTGCAGATTAGCCCATGTGAATATTCGTTTCATTAACACGGGGTTCAGTGAGCTCTGCTCTATATTTGAGGATTTCGACTTTGATTTCCTGGGTATCTCAGAAACGTGGCTTACTCCTGATATGTCTTCGGATTGTTACAGTTTGAAGGGCTATTAATTTTGGCTTTTTGATAGGACGTGCGGCCCTGGCTTGCCTTCAAATGGCGGCGGTGTCCCGTCTACTTTAGGGAAATATATATATATATATATATATATATATATATATATATATATATATATATATATACGAAAGGAAGATTTACTTTTGTGCAAGGAAAAATTGCATCACAGTAAATTTAAAGTAAAACCCAACCGCTGAGATAACACAATGTTCTTTTGTAAAATATTTTTACATTACGAAAAGCTACATGTATTAGTAATGCCTATATGAATTAGATAATAATGCTCGTGTAATTTTGCTCTCTTTCCATAAACTAACAATTTAAAAGGGCGTATATTGGTTACATAAAATAATATCATACTAATGTCCGTTATATGATTTCTTCCATTTCAATAATAATATTTAATTTTAAAGTATAACATAATTTATGTAATTTTGTTGAGTTTTGAGCCGGTTCAATACCTATATCTCCCCGGCTCATGTGTGTTTTATATAGTGTATGTGTGTGTGGTTTATTGGCTGCAGAGGCCACTGACCATTTGAAGGCGTTTGGCCTTTCCGGGAGGGTGGCGTCAAGAGTCCGAACCGTGGTGTACAAGTTAGGAGTAGCTCCAGATTGAAAATTTTGTTTATTTAAGTTGTTTTGTTAGTTTTACTGAGCTGTTTTCCTTCTGACATGTGCGGCTAAGTTTACGGCCCCTCACTGATGAGGTCCAAGAGATGAGTTGATTTTCTCCTGTCATCTCTCCATCATGCGTGGTCCCAGAGAACCTTCGCTTTTGCGCTCTGCTGAAGGACGGCCACCATGATGGACAATATCTTCTAGTCAACATCTGTGATACCCTGCTCATATTCTTTATTTATTTGTTATTGTTATTGTTGCCATTTATATATTTTATATTTTGTTATTTAATTTTAAGTTAGTTTTAGATATTATTTAGTTATTTCTTGGATTTCATTAGGAGCCCGCCCTTAGCCGAAGGATACCGGGTGGAATTGGCATTTCTTGTTTCAAAATATGGCTTTTCTAATTTTTTGTATGCAGGTGCACCTGACAAGGATTGTTTGATGTATATACTACTGCAGGCACCTTTTTTTATTATTTTTTTTTTTATTTTTATTTTTATAGCCTATATATTTATATTGACAGGAAGGTTCATTTTGGTGTGAAATTTGTTGAATATTTTTGTTTTTCTCTCGCTGGATAGGCCTATGTTATGTCATAGTAAATGAACCTGAGTATACTGACCACGGTGTTCTTTATTTTACCTAGTTTAGTTTTGATCCGGCTTCCCGTTCGCCACCATGGGGGCGCGCTTCCCTGATGGTTTGCTGTGGGTGTGCGAGCGGCGATGTACGGTTTCAATGGTAGCAGAGCGTGGTTAGCTGCTCTCTCAGTTGTCTCTCAGTTGTTGTTTTGTTTGTTGATGTAGGTTAGTGTATATTTGCAGGGTATCCTTCTATTAGGTAGCAGGTATTAAGTTCTTCACTTTGGACCTGGTCAGTGTATGCCCTTTGTGAGTTGAGTCCACTTAGGTTACTAAGTAATTGTTGCGTACGCTTTGTTGTTTTATTGTTGTATTTATTTTGTCTTAATTGTTTGGTATGGCGTTTTCCCTGGTGCCTGAACATCTACGCAAGCCCGAGTTGGTTTTTGAGGTCCTGGCGAGAGGACAAAAGCCCAAAGGGAGATGTGAGGGCATTAAGAGCTCAATTACGGGCTTGTATAGCGTTGGACAGCAGCTGGAATTCAGAGTTCCAAATTAATACAGAATTTGAGTTTTGTAAAACCCGAATGGAAGAATTAGAAGACGATATTAATTTTGAGTCACTTCCCATGTCCGGGTCAGCAAAGGCTAGATTGGCATCTCAGCTTTTACATTGGCGTGACAGAATAGTTTTACTTATGTCAGCTCCTAGTTTAGACTCTGATATTAAAAGTTGGGCTTTTTCGGCCAGTAACAAATTAAAACAAGCCTTAGATGGTTTGAGTGAGGTGCGCTCGGTGAAAGAGAAGGGGGTACTATTTACCGCTGTCACTCCAACGGAGGTTCCCACTACTATTACTTTTGCTAACCATCCACCGGCTCTTTCTTTCGAGCCTCCCAGAGTTACTATGTCTCCGATGGGTAATGGCCCTCCTGAAGCGGCTGGTGAGGCATCATCTATAGTTGTGCCTTCCTTTTCTAGCTTTGGCAAACTGCCCCATCCTTTGGGGAGTGTTTTACAACACTTCCCCAGAGTTGATGGGCTTGACACTAACTTACTTATACATTTCCTTCTGGAAGTTTTCAAGCTAAGAGAATTTCCTGGTATGACAGATGCCATGCTTTTGCAGATTTTAGCGCAGTTTTCCTTAAGGCCGCTTTTTGATCGCCTTCTAGACTGCCTTAAGAGAGGTGCCACCTTTGACCAGTTCCACGCCGAGATCTTGGAGTTCTTTGTACCTGCTCGGGTTAGGGAGCGCTTGCGGGTGGAACGCGTTTACCGTCCTCAGGCACCAGACGAGACGTTGAGCCATTTTGTCGGGGAGATACGGGATGTAGCCCGGGTGTTGCGCTTGAGCTTGAGCGAATCGGAGTTGGTGAGCCTTATTTTGGAGGGCATTAAACCTGAAGAACGCTCCCGTTTGATTTTTTGTAGCCGTCCCGCATCTTTTGCGGATTTGGACCGCCTCTCCATCATCTCTAGAGGGGTTCAGGATGCGGATGATCAAAGGGAGGCCATGTCGCGGCATCTTCCTCACTTGCCTCCGGGGCCGGTCCATGCTCCGGTGCAGTCTGAGCCAGCGGCTGCTCCTTCCCGTAGGCAGCCTCCTACTTGTTATGGCTGCAAGCAAGTGGGACATATTAGACCGTTTTGTCCACTTAATAAAAAAAACTAGTAAGCTTGCGGACGAGTAAGCCCGACTCGTGCCGTAAAGGTAATTTTGAGGGCAAATATGTACCTGATTTTGATGGTAAAGGGGTAGCTGGTTTAATGCAGAACAGAAAGAAAACAGAAAGAAATAGACTTGGGGACAGTTATCATCGTTGGCCGAGAGGGGAGGTTGCTGCTCTGGCTGCGCAGGGAGTAAGGGCTGCCCGCTCAACCTGCCCACAACTGGATGTGCTTGTGGGGAATGTGGTGCAGAAGGCCCTGGTTGATTCTGGGTCAGCACGCAGCCTGATTTCCTTGTCGTTTTTTGAAGATCTAAAATCCTCTGGGCTAATACGGCAGGTTGAGCCTAGTTCACTTTATCTGCTGGACTGCTTCACGCACACCTTTACCTATTATCTGTAGTGCCCAGATTCACATCAAAATTAATTATTTCTCTTGGGATTGGAGCTTTTTGGTGGCTAAGGACCTGACTTTTCCTTTCATCTTGGGAGCAGATTTTATCGGAAAAACTGGCATGATTTTGGATTTGGCCTCCAGTCATGTTTTCTTTGCTTTCGCCAGGCGGGTGCTCGTTCCCTTTTCAGATGTCGAGTCTCGTGGGACTGCTGCCTTAGAGATGGAAGATAAGAGCTTGACTCCTCCTGACCAACTAGGACATCTTACGCCGAAAGAGGCTGAGGACATAAGGCAGATTTGTTCCAGTTTTCCTGAAGTCCTAACTGACAAACTGGGCACGACCAATCTCTTGGAATACGAGATTCGTCTTACAGACACCCGTCCTGTACGTTCCCATCCATATAAGCTTGCTCCGCCCAAGATGGAAATTCTGAGAAATATGATTGATGATTTACTTAAGAGTGGGGTAATCGAGCCGTCTTGCTCAAATTTTTCCAGTCCAGTGTTTCTAGTGCCGAAACCTAATGGGAAGTTCAGATTGGTCCTGGATTATCGAAAGCTCAATGCTCGGATGGAAATTGACTCCGTGCCTCTCCCCGATTTGCATTCTGCTTTCGACTGGTTTGGTAAGTCCAAGTATTTCTCCATTTTTGATCTTAATCAGGCATACCATCAGATTCCTCTAAAACACGAGTCTCGACCTCTCACTGCCTTTTGTGTGCCTTGCAATTTGTACCAGTTCACCCGAGTGCCAATGGGCTTGGCTGTGGGGGCCCAAACACTCACCAGACTCCTGGATTCTATCTTTCATGATGTCAAATTTAAGTTCGTGTTCAACTATCTGGATGACCTGCTTGTGTACAGTGAGAGTTATGAGGAGCACTTGGCTCATCTAGAGGAAGTTCTAACTAGGCTGCGAGAGTCTGGCCTTACCGTCAATCCTGAAAAGGTGAGTTTTGCTCAGCCTGAAATATCGTTTCTGGGTCATCTTGTCTCTTCTCGAGGTGTTGGTATTGATCCAGAGGGAACCCAGGCAATCAGGGAGTTTCCTCCTCCTAAGGATGCCAAGGGGATTGCCCGTTTTGTGGGAATGATAAATTTTTATCGTCGTTTCATCCCCAATGTTGCTGAGGTGGCGGCCCCTCTGAACTCTCTTAGGAAAAAGGGTGCCAAGTTTGAGTGAGGTGAAGCGCAACAGACTGATTTTGAGCAGCTGAAAGAAGCAGTGATGCAGCCTCCAGTCTTGGCTATGCCTGATTTCAGTCGTAAGTTCGTCTTGCAAACTGATGCTTCCTCCTTAGCCGTTGCTGCTGTTTTATCGCAAGAAGTAGATGGTATCCGGCAGCCCATAGCTTATGCTTCACGCACGTTAACCCCTTGTGAGAAGAAGAGTTGTTCTGTTTATGAGCTGGAATGTTTGGCTGTCGTGTTTGGAATTAACAAGTTCAGGCGTTACCTAGAACATAAAGAATTTTTGTCGGAAACCGACAACCAGGCACTTTCTTGGCTCCTTGCCCACCCCCGTCAGCTCGGGAAGATTGGTCGCTGGGTAGTCCAAATTTCTGCCCTTAAGTTCACAGTGCAGCACGTGCGAGGCACCCAAAATATCATAGCGGACACTCTGTCACGCATGTATCACTTACCCAACGACCACCAGAATTTATCAGAGCCGCCATGTTGTGGCGTGCTCCTAGACTTTCCTCTGGCATTTTCGGACATTGTTCCACACCAACTTAAGGATCCCGAGCTGACTGCTATCATCAATGAGCTTAAAAACGGAGGTGCCCACCCTCCTTATTTTCTGTACCGAGGTGCTCTATGCTGCCGTGACAAGCAGCGGAGAAAAACCTAAGTTAGTGCTGCCAAGCTTTCTTGTACCGATGGTCTTTCAGTATTTTCATTCTTCTCCTGTGGGCGGACATCTAGGAATTCATAAGACCATCGCGAAGATTAGGGATCAGTTCATCTGGAAAGGTATGGACCGGGATATTGCAGCTCGAGTACGTTCTTGTGAACTGTGCTCGCTAAGCAAACTCGCTCAAAATACCAAGTTGGGTCTTTTGTCATCTGAGGTGGCGGAAAAACCTTTGGAGAAGGTTTTCATTGACTATGTTGGGCCTCTCCCGCGTAGCAAGTCCGGAAATAAGTTCCTACTTGTGTGTGTGGATGCCTTCTCCAAGTTTGTTTGGTTGTTCCCATTGCGGAGTGCTACCGCGCAGCTCACGGTGCAAGCACTTCGTAACCTTTTTTTTCAACACTTTGGAATCCCCGCCACCTTAGTTTCCGATAATGGTTCACAGTTTGTCTCCAATATCTTTAAAAAAATGTGCTTTGGGCACGGAATCCGCCATGTGACTACTTCCCCTTTCTATCCTCAGCCTTCTCACGCCGAACGGTTTAATCGCAATCTTCGATCTGCTCTCATTGCCTTTCATGCGGAAAATCAGACCACCTGGGATCAACAACTACCTTGGATCCAATTTGCCTTTAATACGGCCCAGCATGAAAGTCACAAGGCGGTACCTTTCGAGTTATTATTTGGCTTTCCGCCAAACAACCCTTTGGCGAACCTTTGGAAAATTAGCGATCTTCTGCCACCTCCTGGTACTCCCAATGTGAAAGCCACTTGGGAGGCAGCCAGGCGGAATCTCATTCGGGCTAGGGAGTTAGTAAGGAGGAAGTACAACCGAGGTCGTATTGCCAATCCCTTCAAGGTGGGGGATCTAGTTTACTGCAAGGCTCACCCAGTCAGTTCGGCTGTGGATAAAAGAGCTGCTAAACTTTGCTACAGGTGGACTGGTCCCCACCGCATCTTGAAGTTTCTGACTCCGGTGACTGCCCGACTGGGAGATCCTCAGTCCGGGAAGATTTTCAGAAAGGCGCACATATCCCATCTGAACTGGCTCAGTAATTTGGATTTAGCTTTTTGACGGGAGATTTTAATATTATTTTTAATTTATGACTCAAGAACTTTGTTCTTACGTACTTTTTAATAATTGTAATTTTTAATTTATTTATTTATGGATAGCTGCCTTTGTCCCCCATACGATATATATATATATATATATATATATATATCCCATCTGAAGCCTTGCCGGAGTCATCCGTGATTTCTCTTTAGTCGGTGCGGGAGGGTTTTAGGTCCAGAGGCCTGATCTACCTCTGCTCCTTCTTCCTGATCAAGGTTCCTGTTTTCTTCTTTTGTACCCACGCAACTCTTGTAGGGATTTCTTGCCTCCAACTGGATTTTCTTAGTTTTCCCTTCTGCAGACTTCAGGGTTTCCGGTTTATAATTCTTCAACTATTGGGGGGAGAGGCATTTCGTTTGGTTCTTCATTTTGAAGAAATTAACAGAGGGGAGTTCCTCCTTTTGGGGGGGGAGTCTGAGCCGGTTCAATACCTATATCTCCCCGGCTCATGTGTGTTTTATATAGTGTATGTGTGTGTGGTTTATTGGCTGCAGAGGCCACTGACCATTTGAAGGCGTTTGGCCTTTCCGGGAGGGTGGCGTCAAGAGTCCGAACCGTGGTGTACAAGTTAGGAGTAGCTCCAGATTGAAAAATTTGTTTATTTAAGTTGTTTTGTTAGTTTTACTGAGCTGTTTTCCTTCTGACATGTGCGGCTAAGTTTACGGCCCCTCACTGATGAGGTCCAAGAGATGAGTTGATTTTCTCCTGTCATCTCTCCATCATGCGTGGTCCCAGAGAACCTTCGCTTTTGCGCTCTGCTGAAGGACGGCCACCATGATGGACAATATCTTCTAGTCAACAACTGTGATACCCTGCTCATATTCTTTATTTATTTGTTATTGTTATTGTTGCCATTTATATAGTTTATATTTTGTTATTTAATTTTAAGTTAGTTTTAGATATTATTTAGTTATTTCTTGGATTTCATTAGGAGCCCGCCCTTAGCCGAAGGATACCGGGTGGAATTGGCATTTCTTGTTTCAAAATATTGCTTTTCTAATTTTTTGTATGCAGGTGCACCTGACAAGGATTGTTTGAGGTATATACTACTGCAGGCACCTTTTTTATTATTTTTTTTTTATTTTTATTTTTATAGCCTATATATTTATATTGACAGGAAGGTTCATTTTGGTGTGAAATTTGTTGAATACTTTTGTTTTTCTCTCGCTGGATAGGCCTATGTTATGTCATAGTAAATGAACCTGAGTATACTGACCACGGTGTTCTTTATTTTACCTAGTTTAGTTTTGATCCGGCTTCCCGTTCGCCACCATGGGGGCGCGCTTCCCTGATGGTTTGCTGTGGGTGTGCGAGCGGCGATGTACGGTTTCAGTTTCTTAATTCAATTCATAACTGTTAAGAGTAGTTGTGTATTTTCTTAACAACTCCAAGAATTTCAAACAGGAACCATACCGGGTGTGTCTTAAATGTTCCCCCGATCCCACATGATCAACTTTCTTATGAATATAGATGAAATTGTATACTATAA
Source organism: Homalodisca vitripennis (assembly GCF_021130785.1). Lineage (NCBI taxonomy): Eukaryota > Metazoa > Arthropoda > Insecta > Hemiptera > Cicadellidae > Homalodisca > Homalodisca vitripennis. Next base: position 80,587,225 of record NC_060212.1, on the reverse strand, counting down.
GAAATGTTTATATGACCAACTGAGGAGTTATTTTATGTATGAGCATATTTGACTCCTTTGTATATGATACGCTCACATTGACACAATAACTCCACAGAATGTGATTCATATATAAACTGGTAACCAATAATAGACGACATGGCAGTAGTATGATTCACATTCACATTCACATGACTTGGGACTACAAAGCCTAATAAATGTAAAGGTACTCTAGATCGATGATTTTTGTTTACTACTTAAATAAGTTTGAGCCGTTCTTTTTTGTAATAACTTTAAAATGAGGTATGACTGTCTAGGGGTTCCTATTTAAACCTTTTATATTTACCCGAAAATACCCTATTTAGGGTAGAGTATAACTTTACCGTACTTAACAAAACCCTTCAGTTATTAGTCAAAACAATCTATAAAGGAATTAACTTCTTCTCTATTCATAATAGATATAAAAAGGAGGATAGCACTTTTAAGACACCCTGTACACCTTGTTACAATCATAATTACCCAATAAACGAAAGTAGAAATATTCGCTAACACTCAGCAATATGCAGTGGATGGACATGAAATATATTTTAAATCAGTGATGCCTATATATATATATATATATGTATATATATAGACATGAGGTTTTATGAAAACCCTTTTAACCTAAATATCAGTTGTTTCGATGTCTTGCGGAAAGAAAAACATACAGACATATATGGATAGGCATGACAGTTGTTCATAACTCATATGGCAGGCTTCGCTAACACTCAGCCAATTACTAGTAAGAATACTTTAGACGTTACGTATTGTTTGATGTATAAGTAATATATAATTTAACTTTCTACAGATGACACCTTTAAAATAATATCTGTATAATGACAAAATAATGGCACTGGCTTCCATGTGAGAAGCTCATCCCGGCGATAGATAACTTCCCTCAGATAACCCTTGACGATCGTTAGTTACGTATTTAATGGTGTAGTCTTTATACCAAACGAGGTCACAACTTATGCTGGTTTAAGTGTGTGTTATAAACAGGATGCCATACAATTTCTGGGTATTGACAAGATTATAATTTCTATTTATCACTAATTTACAATAGATCAATGACGAGATCATGACGAAATACCCACACCTCGAAAAAAGAGATAATGAGGCCGCTTATAGTATGCAATTTTACAAGTATTTATAACGAGACACTGCCAACGGGATAAAAGGGACCAAGAACCCCATACTTTGTTGAATGACCACCCCCCTTCACTGAAATATTTATAACAAGAACGGTTCCAACGTTCCACTACTCAAATACGCGTCCAGCTCATACTTTTCTAATCGGGCAGACATCTCAACATGTCAACCGGCCAATAGGACATGATGTCCTCATCTGATGTCGGGATTAAAGTTCAAGTCAGAGCTATTTATAGACTACTTGATAGAAATGCAATTATTTAAAATTATAAAACCTAGTATTATTTTAAGTAATAAAACTAAAACTTACATTAACCATTTTACATATTATATATATATATATTCTTTAAATGTTTATATTGTTTTATCACACGTACAACTATGTTTGGTTAATGTAAGTTTTAGTTTTATTACTTACAATAATACTAGGTTTTATCATTTTAAATAGTTGCATTTCTATCAAGTAATCTATAAATAGCTCTGACTTGGACTAAAAATAGCTATATATGTATATATATATAAACAGGGTATATATGTATATATATATATATATATATATATATATATATATATATTGGGTATACAAATATGTAAGTGATATTTTGTTCCAAGACACGTCCTTCGCTATGATTAAATTATAAATTATATATATATATATATATATATAAATTAACAAACATAAAAAAACCTTTTTATAACGGAAATTAATTGGTTATTGGTTCTGAATATCACATATATTTATGAAAAAATAATGATGTTACTGATATTGTTTCTTGTTTTAATCCATTTTTATAACGCAGGCGATGCGTGATATATAACTAAGGCAAAATAGCAACAAACGGAAAATTCGTATCAAGAAAATGGGTATAAAAAGATTAGTACTCATATTATAATAATCTGCTAGGCAATAATGAAATTCGCTTACATGTATTTGAAAATATAAATGTTTATTAAAATGAATGAGATAATTATTTATAAACTCTAAATAAATAGAAAATAACACTTTAAATCATGTCTATTTGTTTTAATTAGACTGCATTTAAATGGTAATATAATTAGTTTTTTTATTAAAGATTATCATTTTATGTTTCTTATATTTAAATTATGCTTAGTATACTTTTTCGTCAATTTTAGTGTAATCTAAACTAAGTATTATTAGGATCTAATATTAGTATAAGTAAAAGTAAAGCATCAGGCGTTACATTTGACCTATTGAAATGAATTATAAGGATTTATATCATTGATAAAATTATGGTATCCTGATTGGAATATTTTGACAATAAATATCAACAATTTTTACAAACAGTGGCTTGTACTACTATATTTCCGAATTGTTATTTGTTAATGTAATGTGAATTTTTTGCTATTTTACAAAAATAGCAAAATTTTCACATTACATTAACAAATAACAATTCGGAAATATAGTAGTACAAGCCACTGTTTGTAAAAATTGTTGATATTTATTGTACAAAAATTAATTGACTATCTAATTAAATAGAAAAAAGCTCATATAAACACATTGTAGGTCATACTAATAAAAATAAGACAATTGGTCGCATATATTCAGTTGTAGTTTTATGTTTCCAATGAACAGTTAATTAAAACCTAACCCTATTAGAAATAACGTTGTTCAGCAGTTAGCAGGTTTTCTATTTCACAAAGTGAGTACATCGGTTCCCTGCGTATTTAATACATCATTTTTCGCCATCCTGAAATCGGACAGTAAAAAAGTTATGAGTACTAATGAAATAGTCTAATAGTTAAAAAATTCGGTAATATTCTTATAGCCACAAACATTTTTATAACAACGCAATTATTTAAGCCCTTCGATCATGTAAAATAATCGATCTATTTAATAGTCTAGAATCATAAGTAGATGTATTTATAATTTTATATTTCATTCATGGCCTAGAAATTTAAAATTTAAACATAATGTTTTGTAGCTCTCACCTCAGGATTCACGCGTAGAACATTAATTATATTACAAAATATTAAATTTCAGACATCACTTATTATTCCTTGCCTTGTTGTGACGATCGATAATCTATACATACGTAGGTACGATAATCCAGCTTATGTAAAAAAGATTGTGTTAGTGTGGTTCCTGCTTCTCACATAGACTTCTACGATCAGACTTATAGTGTCAAGAAGGAGTCAATCTGTAACACAGCCAAACTGTTGGCAAAATAATCATTAAAGTCATATGAACTGGCTAAAACCTTAGGTTTTTGTGCTTTCTTGATTTGGCTCTTTGCAATATCCCATTCTATATTACAAGGGTTCATTTACAATCTTGTGAGAACCATGTTTTGTTTCTTTCATTAACCTTAACTGAATAGTTTCTTTTAGCCTTAGTATGTAAGTTACAATATTTATTTCGCAAAGCTCCAGCATTGACAGATTTATATAAATTATGCAACACAACAAGAAATCTTCTTAAGCGAGCGTAGAAAAAGCGTAGGCGTGTCCTTAGATTTATACTTAACGTATTTTACCATACTACTGCCACTCAGTGTAAACTTGAATTTAATGGTTCTATATGGAAAAGCACTATGAATAATACCTTTAAGCGTTGTAAAGAAAGCTTCATAGTTCTCATCAGGATCTAATATAAAGTGAAGGAAAATTCCGATATATATCTATTAATTTCAGCGACAAGAGAGATATTAAACTCGTGAATACAGCATGTTTTAAATGTTTATCTATCTCGCAAGGTATACTGAACTGTATTTCCCAGAGATTCAGGACTTACCAATTGGCAAGTGGTAACCATCAGACTGACGGCTCCACCATCAGGGAATATAGGCTCAAGTACATCTACTTCGTACTCCCATGAGTCCATGTTGAATGTCTGCAGTGGCCAGGTAGGCTACTCGTAGGTCATATTGAAGAGACATACAGCCCAAAACTGGGCAGCAGATTAAGGAGGGTTATTTCTTCAAATTGAAGGAAATATTGTAGGTGTATGTTTTAGAGTCTTGCCAGGATAATGGTAGTCGATTAAGTTTATTGAATATAAACTTAAAGCATAGTTTCAAATTGTCAATAAACGTGTAAATAAAAAGTATTAGAATGTAAAAGTTCAATTTATACTCAGTTAAATATATTATACTGTGATTTTCTCGTTGCCGTAGAAATACAACGTATCAATATTACCTGCTATATAGTTAGAAGTTGACCTCAATAACTAAGCATAAAGCAATCTAATGGAAACTGCTGAGTGCATAGTCACATAAACTAAATCCCTATAAAGCTACACCTACATACAGTAAATTCGACCTATATATACCTTGGATGGGTGTTTTTGAGTAGGTCGTAATGTATAATCTGGTTTAACACCAAGCTCCTAGCACAACAGATATAATACCTGCCCTTCATCTGGATCACCTAATGATGTTTATCACCTTTAGTACTAATTACAATTGATAGCTAACTCAATCCATATGTTGAGAAAGATTAGGTTTAAACGTTAAGTTACATAACGATTTAAATTGCGTAATACATATAAATTAGAACATTGCGTATTGTTAAATACTTTTTAGTTGTCTTGATTGCCCGTACATGTATTTTTCCTGCAGTAAATATCCGTCAATCATGTCATATTGAAAACTTCATTACATAGTTTACTTTTTTTCAACACATATCATATTTATAAGACGGTTAACATTTAATACTTCACTAAATCCTGTCTTTAAGTTTTCTTTGTAACAATATTTTGTTGTGTACCGTCTTTGAAAATAATTTTATATTTAGTTTTATTTTACCGCTAAGATTCTGAGTAATTAAAAATAAAAAATATTGGATGGATTTGCATGTTACAAAATAGATTCCTCTCCCTCCGTCTCTTTATTTTAAAATTAAGTTATGCATACTCTGTCGCAACATAGAAAATTGATCAATTTGTGTACTGTAAGGCCTTAAATAAAAAAATACTAAGTCTCCATAGCTTACGATTTTGTATGACTTACCACATGAACCTAACGGAGAAATATTTTTTTTTATTGTAAGGGTAAATAAGCTACATTTTTAATGAATTGTAAAAAAGCTACATTGTCACTTTAAATATAAATTTATGTAATAACCAAAACTAATAATAAACCCTTTGTTTAATATCATTTTGTAATAAAAGATAATACAATCTAGTAAAAGAATAAATCTTTCAACCAAAATTAAAATTTTGATTTAGTGAATAAATGGTAAACATAACCTACCAATACCCTTGTATCAAAGTTAAGAGTAGTTATTGTAGAATGTTGTAAATCTCTGAAAACAACAGGATCTGTTAGTAGACTAATGATCCGTATAATATTTTACGTCTGCAGCCCCCTTAAAGACGAACTGTCAATAATTAAAAGTACTATATACATGCACGATAATCGTAACATAATGCGCTAGTAAAAGCGATTATTCATTATAGCTATACTTAAAATATTTCAATTTACACACTAAACTCTTCTTTAAAAGAATTTAGATCCTATGGAATAAAAAAAAAATAATAATACCATCTAGGAATCGGATGGTATCTCGTACTCAGCGTGAGTGTCTGTTACTTATTATTTTTAATCAATAAGGTAAAATTACTGAAAAAATTATACTAAAATTTTACATGGATTTTCTGATGGTCTCTGGTTAACATATAGGGCCACTCTTCTTTCAAAAACATTCCGGGCTACGACCGGTCATTAAAGTTGCAAAATATCCGATTAGTTGCAATCAAATCTAAGGTTGTCAAATATGACTTATGTGTTAGAAATTTGTTATGGAAAATTTTATATAATTTACCAAAGTTTTGGTAAAAATATATTTTTAACTAATCATGTTAGCAAATATTAAATATATAGATCTTGGTAGTATTATATGCTGATATAAAGAAAATGGTCTACCTTTTTTTATATAAATTTTAATATCTTTATACAACCAATTTTCGTAGCATTGTGATACACGTAGGCTTCTTAGATCTTTATACGTACTATATTTTTGACCGGGAAAACAAGACCAACTAATCCATGAAACAAAAAATTAAAAATTTAATAAATTAAAACGAACATTATATAGAATTTTAGAAATATTTCTTCTTCTGATCTTGACAACAAGGAAAGCTCAGCATTGGCATTTGAAACATAATTAACTCTATATGTAGCACGGGAAAAGATTACTAATGTGAGTCTGAAGCCACATGGAGTTGATAGATTTTTATAAGTTACTATTTTATATATTCGTGTGTGATAGATTTTCCAAATGTTATTCGTACAGTTTTTTTTATATTTTTCATGTTTTTTATGTGTTCCTGAATTTTATACTATGGTGAATCAAGATGGACATTCCTCATTGTTAATAATTATTGAGGTCATAAGATGAAATTTTTTATTTAGTGCAATTAGCTTTGCGCTCCTTTAACAACCTAAACAAAAGGCAAGGAATTATAGCCTAAAACAAATTGAGATAGAAACAGGTTACAGTGGACGAATCTTAGCTTTAAATTAGCAAGTATAACATTAAGAATTCGTCATTAGCAATTAGTCAAATTCTTTGTGTAAAATTTACTCAAAGAGTATACCATTAAATATGTTAGAGTATTTTAGCTATTAGGTAGTAAAATAACTAATTAAAAATATTTATTTGAAATACACATATAAGATTAATCTATACTGACACATATAAAGAATATATATATATATATATATATATATATATATACAGTTCCATTTTTCATTTTTTTTTCCATTTCATACCAACAAATATAAAAGAAAGAAACATAATACGGTAATAACAACTATTTGAATGAGGTGCAAAGAGCAAATATTGCATAATATAAGGTATATTAAAGAATAATATCAATAAGAAGTTAATTGTGTTATTTCATTAAGTGAAACTAATAAAAATGTAAATGATATTTTATACCTACGACTGTCCATACCTTAAATTTAGACCAACCGGATGTGTAGTTTGTAGGACACTCTGATGAGCTATATCTTTAATAATCAATATTTATATTACACGGATTCTGAATTTTGTTAATACGTTTTACAGAAAAGCGTCATTGAATATTTGTATGCTCCATTGAATGGACCAAAATAGGAAAGTTAGTGGTAATAAATGTTCTTTGGTTGTTGTAGTTCCTAGAAGTACTGTGTTTTGGTATGACAATCAAAGTTATATTTATTACAGCAAAGTATTTTTGCTCTATCAGTTATACTTTTACATACATATTTTTTACTTAACAGGGATGGATGTGTGTGTGTTTTAATTCCTGATCATTACTATTTAACACTAAGTGTAACTTAATTCATATCAGATACGTACCTATATAGAATAATCCTTGACCATTCTTTTACTCCAACTACGTGGCCAGGTTGAAGAATAACGAGTTCAACGGATTTCAGTACTGCCACAGCTGTCAGGTCGCTGTAGTAACTCATGAATCACGTGGAGTCAACCATACATTTCTCTTTGTCAGCACACAATTCAAGGCATGTATAAGGGGGACTTCATTGGATTGTAACTTTTAGGCTGGATTCAACTTACTGGAATTTTTACTGCAAGATTTATAGACACGTAAGTACTTTAATTATTATTAATTTATACTTAAGTACATATATATTTTAACTTATAGGATTCTTTTTCAATGTTTAATTCTTTTACTTAATATACGCAGTTAAATGTAAGCAACGACTAAAAGAGCTAAACATCAGATTTAATTCATACATAGCCTACATTAATTCCCATCTAGGCTTATTTATTTATTTTATTTATTTAAGAAAATTCCTCACATAGATAATATTTTGTGTCGTTTTCTCAACCTTGTGTGCCTTTTGTAACTTATCATCTCTTAGAGTACAATCATTGTTTTATACCCATATTAGACAAGATAATTCTATAAAGTTATTTATTTAGTTTCTGTATATGTGAGGTTTAAAGAAAGGGAACGAAAATATGGGGTCAATTATATATTCGTGAAAATACCTTTTATAGCATCGTATTAGGTAACAAAATTTAGTCAGTCTTCTCTCCTTATAATCCGTTTTAAAGTGGTGTTGCACAATAATATAAAACATGTTTTTATGTATGAGAGAGAGAGAGAGAGAGAGAGAGAGAGAGAGAGAGAGAGAGAGAGAGAGTCTTGCCGTTATTTAATAAAAAAAACATTTTCTCTAAATGGTACCATCAACTATATAAAGAGTACATTCATATGTACGTTACCAATGCAAGCTTGTCTGTGTGATTGTATTGCTTCGCTAGAGTATTTAAATATTCTTTTATTTCAAGATTTAATTTTTTACTTTAATTTTAACTCACTACAACTATATGATAAGAGGTTACGTGACGACTTGTTACTCAACACCGGTATGTAATATAGCAACTAGTTTCTAGCATAAAGCTATACAAAAGACTCAACTTTACAATCGACCAAATAAATTTCCCACACAAATGAAACTTAGCGGTAATATCGTTTTATATAATGTTGAGGAGATAATGGAATAATGGATGGACACTAATGGAAGGTTGTTTCATGGTTAAGAGTGTGATACACTAAAACACAGCGTAACATGTGTCTGCTCTCGTGCTTTAACAACCTTCAGAATCTTATTTTGTACTGTGTATTCCTAAATTACGTTTAAACTAGTAAAATACAATTTACTATTACATACCATTCTTTCCTATTCCAGATAGCGATGAAATCATTAAAGGAAGATTTACAACGTCCTATGTGAAGTTTCAAATAAACAATAAAATTTTAAATCTGAAACAGAGCTACTCAGTCAGAAAGAAACAAGAATAATAATTTAAAAAAAATAGATTAATTTGGGGATAGTGGTAAACATTATATTATAACTACCTAACACTGATAAATGAATTTTAAAACTCTATAAAATATATACTTAGTAAAAGTGCCTTTACATTTTTTATGTTGATGTTTGGTATCCACTATATACCAGAGCAAGTTCCTAGTTTTTAAAAAGCGATTTGTCGAATTTTAAGAAACAATATCAATGATATCAGTGTAATTGTTAAACATTCTAGCATTCGGCGCGTATATGTCCATCTGGAACTATCTGAAGCTAAACATGATATAATTTGTATAAGTGGTTATTTAAATAATGATACATAAACAACTTAACGAAACGTTTAAGATGTTTAGTGTTTAACATCACCGGAATGACGAGACATTAATATCCGTTAGGTACACTGAACTATCAGTTATGTACGGGTACAATTTAGTATTTACAAATACATCCAGTACTTTAATATTGGATATATATGAAAGATTTCGTATCATCGGTAAAACATGAATCATGAATAAAGATATTATATTTGCATTCCTAAAAGTAATTTTCAATTACGGTATTTAATTTAAATCACTTTTTCCAACCAAGTTATACAGGTTTTATATTACATGGTATATAAGATTTTATTTTTATATATTTTTGTAAGTACATGTGTATTCAAATTTTATTACAAAAATTACGTTAGAACCTGTGTAAGCTCTTCAGTACTTAAAAAGAAGTTTAAAAATTTCATTCACGATTTAATCAATGATGTCTCCAATACTTTTACTAACTTTTAATGAAAGAAGTTTATCTCTCTCTCTCTTAAAATAAGTTCTGCACGGTTCACAGGGTGAGATATATTCTCTCTCTGTCTATCCCGATATATTTAACAAAGTTCATTTTGCAATTTCGCCAATGTTTGTGTTTCGTAAATTATTTTTCTAACGCTAAAGTACAAATACGAAATTAGTTATTAGTTCGTCGTGATAGAATGGGTAATCTTCAATATATAGGTATATAAATTGTACAACAGAAATTGCATATTTATATTTATTTAGTCATCAATTTAGCAAGAATTTTCGTAGTTTTCTGATTGGTCAGGAATGATTGAATAACACTAAACCATGTCCATAAATACATATATTTCATCCCATATTTAAAATTATTTTATGAATATTAATATTCTATCATCAATCCATAAAAAACAATAACAATTGATTTCGGAGGAACCGAAATAAAAAAAACACAGCCAAACAAAAGAAAATCAAAAAGCTTACTCTTACCTTGAGTTTTTCTAAGGTTTTCCACATTTCTCTTTTGATGTCTTTTCTTTGTTATAAAATATTTTGAACTATGTTATGTATTTCATCGTTTATATTTTAAAAATATTTTAAGAATATTTGAATATTTTCGTGGTATAAAATTAAACCTTTTTATCATCTATGTAATCTAATAGATTTATATAATATCAAAGCATAAAGAATCAGTACCTCAAATATGATTATACATACTAAAAATCATAGCTTTTTTACAATTTAGCTTAAAAAATGAAATATAATGATTTTATATAAAACTTGTAATGTATTTTAATTATTTTTTGTATAAAATTATGGTAGAATATTAACATACGTTTTAAATTGGCTAAGACTTTGTGAATTCTAACACTCTGGAACGATTTCATTTATCTATATTCCTGCATAACATTTCAATAACGAATTCATCTACAGAGTTTTAACTGTTTACGATGCTTACTTAATATTTAAATGCTTAATAATATAACACTGAGTCCAATAATGGTACATGTTACTTCATGAGAATTCCCTGAGCATAAGTGCCAACGTTTACATTAGTCTAATGAATAACCAAAATAACAAATTGTAGAAGATATAATAAGTTAAAATATTAGTATACGAAGCTTTAAAATGTGGATTTTTATTCTTTTATGTTAAAGACACAAGTAATAGAGTGGAAAGCCAATGTTTTAAATTGATAAACCGATTTGATTGCCGTGCAATCTTGCGTTGTAGTAAACTCCCTATATCAAATAACCTTTTATTATTTTAACACTGCTATCAAGCCTAACTTAAATAAGAAATATAAAAATGTTTTGAAAACAGTTTCATCTGTTAATCGATGTTTAAAATTAAAAGTGACGTAAACTTAATTTATACATAAAGAAGAATACTTTGTATGATTCTCCACTTCTAAATACTGAATTTTGTTTAGTGTTATTGAATACTATTACCCGAAAGTTGGTAACACTTTTTCTGGCTGATTTGGGATGTAAAACTGTAAATTCTGTGTCCTTGTCTGTATGATGTCTTGCTTCCTATCAGCGCGTCTTAAAGCTAAAATAACCTATATTTATATATATATATATATATATATATATATATATATATATATATATAACTTAATAAACCTAGCTCAGCGACATGGTTTACCTAAAAACATGGCTGTTACTTGAAGCTTCCATCACCCGAATGAATTTCAAAAGAAACTAATCTATTTTAAATACAATTTACCCCAAGTTATTGGTTATTATATAATTTATTGACAAAACATTTCTCAAGTGTACATTTTGCAGCACGATATTTTGGTTGAAGATCTTGAGTGCAGTGGATATTCATTCAAAACACACGTCAATCTATACCACATGCAGTTTTAAGTTTCTTGTACAGGCTTGGCAATTTAAAGCAGTGCTAAAAAAGAATTATGAACATATAGTATAAAAACTCAATTTTAGCCGTATTATTGCTTAACTTAAATGTATTTGATAATGCTACTATAACTTTAAAATATTTAAACAGACTCGAAAATCCAATTTTAAGGATTTTATTTTCCTAAAGGAGTGTCCTGAGATTCATTTTCCATCTTAGTCCATTGAAGGTTGAGCAGTTTCAATCAATGATTTTAACTTAATTAATTACAATGACCTGACATTTTGTACTCAGTTGAGATAGTAAGCTCTAGTTTCTACTCATCTTCTCATCTTCTCTGATCAAAACTTTCAAATAACATGTCACCAAATAGGTATTTTCTTTAAAAATTTAGACCCAACCTCCAAAATATGAATTTTTGGAAGTGGGCAAAGTTTTAACAGTGTCTGAAAGGTTCACTTCTATTTCCTTGAAACGTGTACCGAGATATATCCCTCTATCTTAACCCACAAAACACTAAACAGAGTGTTTCCATACTTTTATTTCTCATTGTATATCAATGTTGATCCAGGCATGATCTACTGAATATACACACATTTTTTAACAAATCTAAAAATTTTGTTAGGACTATCTAGTAGGTCGATTAATAGTCTGTCCTCAAAATCCCTACGATTATGTTTCGTATAAAAATTTGATTAAAATTAATTTATAATCTAATTATTATTATACACCAAAAATTTTTAGGAAACACATTTTTAACTGGGGGTCAAAAGTGACAAATAATTGTGCTATTTGATGCTAAACAATGTGAAAGTTACAAATGCGACGTATTGATAAAATTAAATGGTTTCTAAAAGAATTACTTGAATAGATCCTAATAAAATATGACTGGTATTGGTTTTATACAATATATAATACAATAACAGATTTAATTTGTTCCTTAAGAAACACAGTACAAATTATTTATGAGCTTTACTAAATAAACTCAAAATATTTAACGAATCAATATGAGTTAAGAGAATTAATTTATATTTTATCTTGTACTCTATATTTTACTAGCATGAGTTAATGAGTTACAAAATTCTATACGTATCATTTCAACACAACTATAATAATAATTTGTATGTATAACTATTTCTCTGAAATTATTAAAAAACCTAATTTCATTTTCAAAGAGAAACGTATAAAATATATATTAGGTTCGTTTATAAATAACCTGTTTTGAAAGCAAACATGTTTTTTGAATCGTAGCTTGATCTAACATAAACTTTATTGAAATAAACGAATGCACATATTTGAGTTTGAATTAATGTGAGATGACGTATCCATAAATTAAAATAGATACTATTACAACAACGACAAAAATATGAGTATATTCATTGTCCACATTTTCCTGTTATAAATTACAGGATTAAAATATATGTATATCAAGAAAAATTTACTGCTGTTGATAATTAAAATTTTGTTTTTAGAATTAAAGTGTATATAATACTAATTTAAAAAAGATGTGAGTGAATTTATAGTTGTGAACAATACCGCTCTCTTTCCCCTCTGAGATAAAAAGTTTACATAGAATTATCTGCTTACAAATGTAGTAGATTTCTTTATTTATATTTTTTAAATTGTGATTATTTTATCTACGATTTTGTGTCAAACAATTAGTACACAATTTGAGGTTGTAAAAAAAAATTTAAATAAAAATACGAGAACCGTCCTGTTTTACGTTAATATTTCCTTTGTATTTCAGTTAATTTATAACGCAATGTTATATTGTTATTATAAAAAGTTATTAATTGAAAAACCACCATAAAATACCAAACCAACCTCGCTTAAATCCAATAGAAAAATTTTGTTTTATTTATTTAATTATATTTGACATATACTAAATTAAAAGGTTACTCAAGCAAAAAATATTAAGAAATTAAAATGTTCCTGAAAACATAGTATGTAATGTGTAAAGTAGAGGGCTTTCTACATTAGTAGAAAGATACTAGAATAATCCAATGCCACTCATGTTTCTGAGAACTGTTAACAACATTATGCTACAATAAAGCTGGTAAAACCACTTCCGTGTAACAAGCTTTTACACTAAGCCATCTTGAGAATGTGGTTAGAACAGTTTAAAAGCTTCACCATGCTAAGTATAGTGTACATTTTTAAATGTATAATTGTATTTAAGTGAGATAATTTAATGAATACATTTAATGCAAACTATAGATTTCATCAAACTTAAACATTTTCTATATTTTTAATTTAAATACTTGAGCCTATATGTTTTATATTTAACAGATTTTTAAAATGGATTAACTATACAGGCTTTTAGAGTTCATAAAATTTTTTTCTCTCAGTAAATTTATTTTTTAGATCTCAAACAAAAATTATTCACTGGTATAGTTACATGTGAATCCATACTAAAAGTTATTTTCGAATTTAAAACTTGAAAGAATGCATACCTATCAATTTCTTCAACACAACATAAGTAATTAATCCCGTAAGTGTTATAATTTATTATTTATTTACATTTCATAATTTTATGTAAAAATGTTATACTGATTCTATGAACAGTTACAAATTTCTAAAATATTGTGTATGTGTATTTTATAACCCAGACAAGGGAAACAATGATATATAAAAGTTGTTTAGTATGAGTTACCTGTTTCTATAACACATTTCCTTTAGTTACATTAAAATTTAATCATATAAATTTAATAAACATGTAACTAAACGTATATCAAGGTAAAATATGTGACAAGTATTTGCATGGGATTTATTTGGGTTTATATTACACAGCTTCATATTTGATGCTACGGGTTTAAGACAGTTCTCGGGAATGTAAGAAAATAGTTAGCATGTTTCTTTTCTTGAAATATAAACTGGTATTATATTTATTTAAAGAATAGCTTTGTTTTTATGAGTTCAAGAGTATAATTTATGCATTCATAGGTAATTCTTGAACACTTAAATTTACCTATACGTTTATGAGTCTTCACGTCGTACCTCAAGTGTATGTTTCTACATTTTTGAACATTGGAGGATGCATTATTTTGATAATACATCCCTGATAGGTTTCCGGATGCTTTATAATTATTGTAATAGTTTACGTAAGAAGTTATAAAAATAATTACACTCAATTGATGATACGCACCTATTTGGGTTCAAACCCAAAATTTAGTTACAGTTTGAATGTGTTTGGGTTTTGAGATTATATGGAGGAATCTGTGCAATGACGTATATACCTCTTTGTAACAAGATTAAAAATTAAAATTAAGTTTTTAGCTCGCTTTTAAAGTTTTTAACAATCGTAATGTGTTCTGTTTTCTAAGTTGTTGATGTCAATTTTTCTATACTAGTTGGCAGCTTTATATAAACAATTATAACTTTTAATGTTTTACTGGTATGTTTATAACATAATTTATTGATGACACACTTACAGCCACCGAATATTAAAGTACACAACCTAATATAAAATTTGGATAACGAATAAGAAATTAAATTACATCTGGCCGGTGTGTCTAATGTAGCACACATTACTTTTGAACCAATAAATTTAAAATATTAAGAATAAATTATTTTATTATATTTTCTATAACTCTGAGATAAATATGTAAGAAAAAATATAATATTTGTCTTTATATTTAAAACAAATTCACACACACTTTTAAGTTTTTGTGTATTGAATTATAAGCAGGACACTTGAGACAGTCTGGATGATTAATAAAAACGAAGAACTGAATGATTAAAATTATTTTTAATAAATTATTCGAAAACAAAATTGTATTTATACACAGTTTTGATATTAAACGAAAAAAGATACGCTTTTTACTCTGTTACGTTCAAAATGTTTTGGTAAATATATGCTTTATAATTGTTTACCACATAGAAGTGTACATTAAAAGTTCTATTTTACTGTAGTGTTTGCTTAGTTGGCCATTTAATATAAGTTTAACTAATTGATATTTTCATTACTTCATTTATTGATAATGATAAAGCATTTCCTAATGTTACCAGGCACTAGTGGGTTTGTGTGGTAAACCTCTGTTCAGTAACTCCCATATATTCAAATGAGACAAGAGGCAACCCTACATTGCTTTCACATTGTCTGCGATTGGTTTACCACGATTGTTGGGTATAAATACAAGAAACTGTTTGGCATATGTTCTCACAGTAAAAATACATTATTTTATGTTATTTATTTAAAGTGACATTTTTCGTCATTATCTACATCATTAAAGCATAGTGATTTCAATGCAGTTATGCAGTTCTGATAGACTCAACATTACATTACCTAAACTAAGTTAAATACTTTTAATCATAAATGACACCAGTTTGATTTCCTGTCTTGTCAACCAAATTTTTATACTTTAACATTAAAATTCCACATTTTAATATTTTGACCCGAACTTCTAAAAACATTACAAAATTAAAAACAAAATGCAAGATTACCTGCAGATTAAAAGTGATCTGTTAGTTTTAAATTGTTTTATGTACAGAACCATTTAAATATGTTTTTAGTTATTTTAGGAAGATTTAATTTTGCATTAAAATTTTATAGTATTTCCATCATTTGATTCTGAAAAACCGAATATCACTTCTCGTAAAATGTTTTTGTTGTGTAAATGTATAATTTGTGTGTGTGTATATTTTACAAAATAAGAAAACGTTTGAAACCTTTATCTACCTGAATTATTTCATAACTCAAACAAATTAATATATGAATGTTATGGATTTAATAAACTTGCACTTGTACGGGAATGTGAAGTAGGTAGATTAACAACTTCACTGCGTCTTTATACTGAGTGTTCTGTGTTCTTATGGTGTCGACTTCTCACTAATGCGTCTGCCGCCTTCAACGTGTTAACTAAAAGTGCAAAATTTATAATGTTACGAATAAACACACACTGTAAATCGAAATAGTGAAGTATTGTAATCAATATAATTAAACATGCACAAAGTTAATATAGTTTATGAAACATACTGATCTTTGTGAAGAAAACAGGATTTTTCCGGACATTTGCCATCGATCAGTGAAACAAAATATCAGTAACACTACATTCCGAGATCTGCAATCTGATCTCTTCTTCTGGTAAATAACTACATTATTACAAACTATTTTAAATTAAACAAATCATACCAAAACGTTCTGGCACGCCTAAGTCAGGAATCACAACCAAAATGATGTGTACCAACTTTACTAACTCTAAAACATGCACTTAATAAAAAACTATATAAAACATTAATATTTAAAACTGAACTACATAGTACAGGTTACAATAAGTCTGCATTCGTCTAACAACCACCTACGACTGACCAGAGACCAATAACAAATAGTAATCGTAACGGCAGAAAGAAACAAGATGGCGGAAATAAAAAGGAAGGGGGACAGGAATAGGCCCCTTTTTTATTATTATTGGTTCATGCTAAATGAACTTGTATGGCGTTCATGAATTATTAGACTACTTAATATCATTATCAAAATATAAACCTAATACCCTTTTACAATTTTATTTTACACATTTTCAGTGCCTGAACAATTGCTGAATATTTATCGTAATATTTATGTCACATTAAGAAGAGTTACGGAGGTTAAAGATCTGGGCATTCTTCTGACTGCAAATCTGGATTTTGGAGCTCATATATCAAATGTGTGTGGAAAAGCTCTTAAAACACTTGGGCTTGTCAATAGAATTTGTAGGCAGGGATTGTCTGCCTCTTCTCTCAAGACTCTTTATGTTGCTCTGGTCCGACCAATAATGGAGTATTCAGTTGTTGTATGGTCTCCTCATCAGATTGGACATTGTTCATCCTTGGATGCTGTGCAGAGACGATTTATTAGGATGATTGGAGTCAAGCTCGGATACAGATACATAGAGGTTGACATTCAAGCAATGGAGCGTTGTTTAAATTTACCAACTCTTTCATCAAGAAGAACGCTCATTGACTTGATGTTCCTTTACAAAATTCTTAATAACACCATTGATTGTTCCGAGATACTTCAAATGATTGATTTCCACGTTCCTCGGTCGGCGAGACATTTCCAGCTGTTTACCATCCATCATCTCTCGACAAACTACCTTTACCACAGCGCTATTCCAAGATTGATGAGGATTGGAAATGCAGTCTCTGCAGATCTGGATTTTTTTGGGATGCCCCTGTCATCATTTAAGAGGAGGGCATTCAATATACTGCATGAGCTTCATTAGTTTATTGTTACATAGCCAGATGTCACTGTTATAAAAAATTATTCTTGTTAATTCTATTGTTGTTACATTTATACATAGTCTACTTACGTTTTCCCTTAAGAATATTATATATTTAATTGATCATTGTTGTTCTTGTTGTTTACTGTTAATTTGTTATTGTTTTAGCTGTTTTGTTGATCTGATTAATTTATAGTTATGATGTGGATGTAATTTTGTAAAACCAAATATTGTAAAAAGGTGTATTGCCGTTCATTGTAATAAATAAATACACATACTCAAAGCTTATACATTAACAAGAGGATTATCAATTTAAATTAAAGACGTTTTGGACATTGATTAAACCACCCTTATTTAAGGAAAGTATATAATATATTTTAAATATTTCTCATATAATTCTTGTATAAATTCAGAATTACCTATTATATTATTATAATCACGACCCATAATTATTCTAAATTCAATGTGAGGAATATTTACGCTTAAGCTAACGCATTTGGTTTTAAAAGTAGAAATGCGTACAGTAAACCACGTGTATATCAATTATATAGCTCTTGTTACAATCAAGAGGACCAGCGGAAATATATACACCTATAACGAAAAAAGCGTTTACATACCCAACTTACATATCAACAAAATAGAAAATGTTGTATACCTATTTATAGATCTAATTAAGCTTAGGCGAATGATAAAATGGCAAATGGTAAATGATAAAAACTATTCCTGTCTAGCTCAAATTTAAGTTTTAAAAAATTATTTATTTATTGTTATAGTTCCAAAACTAAATTAAAACTATACGATAAATAATATAACACATATAAGCCCACCAACATGTTGATACATTCAATTTGGATTAACTAATTTGGATAAATAAGTTGTCTGCAGTTGATCAAATACCCTAGATCAATTTGATATTTTTTATTCTAATAACTAACTCTTGTATTACTAAAATCTAACAGCATTGGGAGATTTATATAAACGAGTGATTTGGATGACTCATTAGTAAAAATATATTAAAAAGAGTTTGATGTATTTAAACAGTATTTAAAACTATATTTTTCTAAAAGAAAGAAAACCTTTTAAATTTTTGAAATAAATTTTAGTTATTTATTGGTGCCCTATATTTTGTTACAACTTTTTACATACTTAGCTCATACATAATGGAGCTGTTGTAGAAGGGTTTATTCTATGTGAATGTTAAGTTTATCTCCAGTTCACCTTCGTCTGGAATTAAATTCTTAACATCGTTTAGCCATAACAGACCCCTAAACTACAAAATATAAGGTAATCTACGTATGAGGTATTTTCTTTATCAGATTAGGTACACAAATAAGTGCATTACGATGTTTTAGGCACGGTTTCTTAGCATGATGTCCCAATTGTATAGATAATAAAAAAATGAGAATATCTATACTAGTTTTTAAGTGCGAACAGAACGAGATTATGTGATTAGTTGTGAGACTTACACCTGGCAAGTAGTTTTCTCTTCATCTGAGGAAACAATCTATTGAGTTTACGGTCTTATTGTCTGTATATACGTCTGTCCGCCTGCCCGTCAGTAAGATAAGTCCATATTGGAACTGTAATGGGTTTAAGTGAAAAACGTCAAAGAATTATTATTCCGTCTATCTCTCTCTGTCTGTAGGATACCTCTTTCATTCGGAATTTCATCTAATCTATTGTAACGCTTTCCTTATTATCATAATGATGAATTATCGAAAGATGTATGTTAAAGATGACTCAATAACGAAAAAAGGATACTAGTTCCCCCTTTTTTGTTGCTGTTTTATGGTAATTTACTGGGTAATAATAACATAACTCTGTGCAAACCTGATTAATTATAAGGTTACAACTACACTTTTTCAAAAGCCGTTTAAACGAGATTTACTTGCCGATCTAGTTATTTATTTCTATGTAAACACATGTTTTCCCCATAACATGTTAGGTTTGCCTGGTCATTCTATGACTTATTCTTTTTTATAATTGGATTTATGTTTATTTACCACTATCTGCAGTGTATTTTGTGTAAAAGTGTCACCAGGACGGTGGTACACACAGAATCTACATATAAAGGTTTATTATAGTTTGTTTATTATTTTGACCAATATCTAAAGACAAAATGTTGTGCAGAGATTGGAGTAGTCTAGTATATGGGACTATATTTTTTATTTACAGTGAGGTAGTTATATTACCATAAGTTATGCTTATGGTATTTGCAAATTACAATTGTTGATCTGTAATTTCAGCCACCCTATCAAAACTGCTGATAGCTGTACTCAGTATCTCAACTTTCTAGCTGAATATACGTACTACTAAAACCAATAACATGTATTGTATTACATGTAAGTAAGGGGTATGTCATAGTTCGTGTAGCGTAACATGCATTATGACAAGAAGTTCTAAGCAAACTATTCAGTTACAGCCCATTTCTTTATCAAAGTGTCCTATGTACTCATAAATAAAGAGATGATCAATCAAAATTAAATTTTACATTCTCCAGGCCTAGTAAGTGGAAGTTTTTATGGAGCCTATTGAGTGATACTCTTCAATGACGCTCTGTTAATTGACATATTTTGGCGTACACCATATTGGAAATTATTATATGCCACATGCAAAACGTATGGCCTGTAGATGAACCTTTATCAAGATACCCCGTTGCATGTTAAATTTTGGATTTATATAATTATTAGGCTATTCACACGTCATAACTGAAATAATAAAAGTCTACTTACCTAGTCGACAAAACATAATGTTCTTTTTATTTTGGTTCTATTTTCACGTTACCATCATTGATACAGAAAAGAACAATGTACAAATATTCAATAACGATCAGCCATATCTTTTGTTATACCATTTAAAAAATTCGAGCTTTTACATACAAATGAATTATTGTACCATATTTACAGTCTGTATTTCAGTTCATTCAAGAAATATCGTGTGATTAGACAGATAGATATGTGCATAAATGAGTCTTTTTAGCCACTTTAACGATAGGCTTCACTAATGCTCAGCCAAGATATGCCACATAACTGTGGAGTGGGTTAACATAATATGCGATGTTAATGTCACCCTCCAAGATCAGGAAGTAGGTGACTATTATCGGAACCTTATGCGGTTGTTGTATTGTATCCTTTTTATCCTTGCCTGTATGGTGAGTTATATCGCAGTTACTCTGAATGAAAAATATAGAAATAATGAAATCTTTATTAAAAAAATGAATATTCTTTATATTAGCACATCAAACACGAGTACCTTAAACCCTTCACGTTTCTACACATTTCTAAAATATCTGTGAGGATTGAGTGGATAAGACTAGCCAAACGAAAAATATGTCTCGCTCCTTACTAAATATTATATATAAAAACAATTCCATCAGAATTGAGGCCAAGTGGAAGGGCTCATGTGAGGTTTCTTAAAATTTTTGTATTCTGTTACCTGAGTAAATAAAGACAATTATCCTACAAATGCTAATGCTACTACAATATAGCCTCATTTGCTTAGGTTAAAAGTAAACAATATAATGATAGAGAGACTTTATGATATACTAAATATTATGCTCATTACGAGGTGTTCATACCTAAAAACTAAACGAATAAAATATTATTTTTCCCATCACCAATCGGTAAAACAGGCCTTCGAAGGAAATATATTACTCATTATTAGAAGTGGTTTTATACAAAAAGAAATTATATACGATGAGATTGCATTTCATACCTTAGGTAAGGTTTACAAATGACATTTGTCTGGATTTAGTGCCAACCTCGCACGTTTATATGTAAGTGTAAACAGCAGTTACCTGCTTTGTGTCTCTGAAAATGTAGGCTCCTGTAAAATTTAGCTCTACATAAAATTGGATTAAATAATGGTTGTGATCAGTTTATTTGCGGACTTTGTTATGGTTGTTGGGGTTACATCATATAAATTGATTCTTAATTTTTAACTTAGTTTTTATTAAATAGTATGATTGTACAAAATACGATTGTTTAAACCTCTAAATACTTTGATTATATAAGAGGTACAATAGCTCATCGAATATTTTACGTAAACCCTACGTGTTGACTAATTCTTATTTAAGGATTAAGACAGGAAATTACAGGGTAATACAAAATGTATGTTTATAAACTAGTGAAAACACAATAATAGTTAGCTTATATTAAATTTACATTTAACCTTAAATGTATATATAGTAACGTAAGTCAAAGTTAAAAAGTTTTAAAATATTTATTTAACACTTAATATTCTTTTTTTTAATTTTTGTTTGCTTTTACGTTTAAAATGTGTTACCCATTTAAGGTTTTTAGACGTACACAATTGATCCGTAATCTGTAAATATGATTACTAGAATAATTTATTGTAAATGTAACCTAGTTGCCTCCACGTTAACCAAACTAATTTCAATGTTTATAGCAATTTTCATATTCCAAGTTTTCAATATTTACGGAGTTTGTAAATATTTGAAAATGCTACGGTTATATTAACACGCTAACACTGAGTGTTTGGCCTATAAGAGGCGTGTAAAATCAACATCCAACGTAATTATACTTTTTTTATTACTCACTTCGAACTGAGCCAGAAGAGATACTTTAATTCGAATTCCTTATAACTAAAATACTTCCAACTATTATAATTTCTTTTAATTTTAGGGGAAATATGAAAAGTTTTACTACTCAGATGTATAATTTCGGTATTAAATGACAGTGCTATCCCCATAGCATAGAATTATGTTTACTAAGTCCAGTGGTACATCTGGCAACATACTATTGATTAATCATGAGATGAAACACACAACATATGGGGGACTGTTACCAAACCCATGTTGACCGAAACTACAACATCACATCGGACAAGTATTGACAGATATGTTAACAGCTGGACCCCATGGGCATTAATACATAAAACCAAAACAAAAATGTCAAAGGTTTTATTTATACTAAATTCCTTTACTGTTTCAAATAATAATGTAATAGTATTATGTATGACATGATAAATTACACGTCTGAGTTATTTTAAACACACATAAATAATATATAATCTTTACATGACTAATAGTAATGAACTTATTATTAGTCATTTATTTGATTAGTCATTTTCTGTGCCAAAATACAAAAAATATATTAATTGCGTTTAAATTTAGATATATTTCAGTAAAATAATAATATGTTTTACACATTGCATCCCAATTTTAATCCCAAAGATAAATTGAATACATATATATTGCTTTCGAGTACCTATTGGAGAGTATGGTACAAATACACAACAAAGCATTTACTTTTTGTGAGTCTATTAATATGCATTTACACGTCTCTCTTTTACTAATTGGGTATGATTTAAGGAAGCCTTTTAGTGGAGGATATGGAATATTATTTTTTTTTTATCTGCCCGATTGTATATATAATTATAGAACTACACAATTTCAATGTATTTTTTACTACTCGTAGAAATTTGTGTCTGCCTAAATAATATCTCACACAGAAACCAATCTATAAACTCTTAATGGACCTTTACTTCTACAATTGCAACATTGAAATTTGCAAGAGTGCAAATTCCATCATTCTGTGGGATTTAACTGAGCGTTAGAGACAATTCTTACTTTAAGTAACCATAATGGCGCCAAAAATTGCATACTAAATATATCTGATAAATAAAATGATTACTATAATGTAAAATAATACCATTTACTATACTAAAACATGTAGCCAAATGAAATAATAGCGACATGGAACCTCAAAGGTGTCTGTCACGCGGCATGTGGTGTGGCGTAATTTTACAGTCTCTTATACCAATACAAACAAAGATACAGGTCATACAAATAAAAAATCAAATGTTTCTAAAGAATTTCGGTAAACTGACATGTCTTTATAAAAATTTTTTTAATTTGAATTTTTCTAGAAGGGAATAAAAATAAGCACTGCATTTTTATAATTTTCAGATTTTTTCTTTCTTATATTTGGAATCCTAATAATCTGCCCCTATACAGGACTATCTATTTAATCAATCACCCTTCTACCTTTTGCTTTATGCATGCTAAATCAGTATAAAAGCCTGTAAGTTATTTTACTACCTTAAAGTCGCCTTTATAGGACACTAGTTATCTCTTTATACAGATGATCTTCAAGGTTGCTTTCACGGTAAGATTACATTATATTGGCCTCAGAGTTAATACACTCGATAATATAACGTCCGAAATAAAATGCATAACTTTAAATAAAGGCTACTCAGTACACATTATAATACTCCTTGTCTTATAAATATATGACATCTTACAGTAATGAATTAGATAGTTTATGTATAATAATATTTTACTTCCTTACTACTAAGCTCGGAATATTAGTGTACCTAACTATATTAGACGCAGAAAACTTGAGTTAATTATTCATCCAAAGTTTACTCTTGATAGAACTTCACATACTACATTACCGTTTCAAGTACTAATCCGTTATTACGCTGTACGTGTTAATCTTGTTTCCGTATCAAATTTATCCATGTAATTTATTATATAAAACAAGGTAATCTAATTGAATTAATTCACTTTGTTAATCTTTCAATTCAAAATTATATCACAAGAGGAATGAAACATAAATACTATAAAAGTAATTAATTATTCGATCATAGTAAGGTAAGACAAAAATAATAATTATGATTTCATCAAACCTTATGTTCTTTCAGTTCGTTACTTACAAACTGAAAGGTTTCTCCTTTTTTGCTAAAATGAAGAAGTAGGTGAGTGTAGTCAAATTAGTTTAGTGTAGCATATTTATAACATATAAATTTGGATATATAGAATAATAAAATCATGGCTGTGATTATTATACGAAATATCAAATTAGCGGTTAAGGAACATAATGAGGACAAGTATTAAACCCTATATATCATAACATAACTAAATAAAAAACATCCAACTAACATTATCTTTAATGGCCAACTTGTTATGTACGTCAAGGCAGTCTATCACTAGCTACTGTTTCAGTATCTCAGATAATGTCAGTAACCGTTTAAGGTTAAAATAACCCAAATAAATTATAATATAATCAATTGTCAAACGTTTTCAATTGAACGCGCAGTGTCTTAAAAAAAGTGATATTCACCAATTTTTCTCAATTTTCGAAGCCTGACTCTTTATTTGTTTTCCTAGAACGTATCGAAGAACCCGAACTCACTTTAACTGGTTTTAACTAGATAGAGCTGGCTGGAACCTCCCCCTGTTCCACATAGTTAACTGCGGCCAACAGAGTCCTTAGATTGTATATAAGTTCAACAAATGCAAGCGAAAACTTAAAAGATATATATTGCTTCATCTTAAAACCATACGTTCCTTTGTGGTTCACCATAATGAAAAGCAAATATTTTACTGACGGGTCAAAATATGTCTTTCAAACAATCAAAACATCACGGTATTTATACAATGATTTACTTTAAGTTGTCGATCCAGTAATACAACGAAATGCGTTTTTCACACATTCAGAGAATGTTTTGTTGGCAATGCCAGTCGATAAAAGAAAATATATTCGGGAGCTTGGTTACAGAATAATATTAAAAGCAAGACAAAACGTCCCAAAGAAGACTGGCAGAGATTTAGTATTACCGACTATAAACTTCCAAGCTTCCGATTACTCTGAAATTATCGATTTGAATACCTGTGTGTTGTATTCTCCCCGATGCTGCGAAACCCAAGTGAAGATGCCATTAAGTCACTAATTCTGACACTACACCCATCAGAGAAATACAAAGATTTCCCTGTCACAACCAGGCTGTGGGGAGGTGCGTCAAACTTGTGACAGAAGCCTCGAACAAAGAATGTGGAAATGAAGCTAAAGATGGCTTCACCCGAGCAACGCTGAAGTCTAGATTGGTTATGCCTCATTTCTCCAAGAAATCGTCATTTAAATCTAAAGTATTTACCGATAGATTTAAAACAAAAATGAAACACAGTGAAAAATACTTAATTTTGTAACATGTGTTAAAAATTTAAAAAAAATACACATCTTAGAAAATATTACGGAAACACCACACCCAACCATTGGATGATTGCTTCAGTAGTTTATATAAAAGGTTTTATTAGAATTCCAATACAACTTGTCTAAAGAATCCATCAGTGAATAAGCTAGCACGACCGCTTTTAAGTTACGCTTGTATAAGCCACGAGCAATAAACAACTGATACATCACACCTGAATAATTTTTGGTGCTCCTGGCTTGTGGAAGGTTATCTATAAAGTGGTCCTGCTCGCTTATGCTTTCACAGATTTCGATGGAGGATTTACCGTTGCAATGTTTATGAAAATCTAAAAATTTGTTGTATCTTGTAAAATTTTTGTTTCTTAAGTAAAACAGCTGATGCCTATTAAAAGATAAATGTTTACTGCTTTAAAATGATCGTATAGTTTTCGTCCAGTAAATTTGTTTTGAATATTCAGGCTTCCTTATTATGGTACTTTTTTATCTGACGCCAATTGTACTAATATTACAGAAAGTAAAACAATTACAATTCTTCTTCTTATTATATATTGAAAACTTTGTATCAAATTTGGTCTCTTTTTTCTACTATTTCCGGAGATAGTAGGCCTTTATAAAACATGCAAAGAAATAGCTAACGGATAAACGATACATTTCTCGACATAACTAACATTTGTTATTTGAAATGATGAATACAAATTTTCAATACTATCGCCCATAGAACGATGTAACATTTAATAGAGGAACCCTTTACAATGATATATGTTATGATCTTTGGCTGAAGGCATACATCTCAGTATAATACGTTAAAAACAACCGGCTAACGTTTTCTTAATGGGAAACTTGTCAGATAAG